>NW_023180826.1:4390-45770 GCF_002007445.2 Ailuropoda melanoleuca | reverse complement strand
TAAGGGTCATCTGTAGTGTGTTTGGGGAATAACAAGGAAGGAGTGGACATTTGGAGAGGAATGTGCAAAATGAACTTATAAGACCGGTTGTAAATGATTAGAGATTCTTTATTGTAATGAGTTACTCATATCACTGTTGCCATCATTAATCCAGAATGTGTTGATAATAAGTGACTGGCTCCCTTTGCCCCTTCTGACCCAAGAGTGAAGAACTGTAGCTGTGCACAACACAGTCCTTACTAAGTAATCACAGCAAACTCATTGGTCAGTGGTGTTTATATTCTTTTATTTTGGATTTTGCTTTCAAATTACGGCTCAGAGAATGGTATCAGTAATTTGAAATATGTGCACATATGAACTAATATGTTCTTTTTTGCCTTCTGTAGGTTTTCTACAAGTATAAGAGAGTTACAGAATTTTNGAGAATGGTATCAGTATTTTGAAATATGTGCACATATGAACTAATATGTTCTTTTTTGCCTTCTGTAGGTTTTCTACAAGTATAAGAGAGTTACAGAATTTTAAAGTCTTACTACAACACAGTAGGTAATAAAGGCTTTTATATGTCTAGTTACAGACATAATCTGACTGCGTGAAGCCTGCCAGTCTTGGGCATTCAGCGGAAGGGGGCTGATCTTCAAAGACCTGAAGAAAGAATTCTGAACTCTTAAAGAGAAAATTCCAATGTTCACTTGAATATTTATGATTCTTAATAGATTGTCAATTAGAGATATTTATAAATGAAGTATATACTTTTAAGACATGTAAGTTATACTAATTCTGTGTTTAATTTCATATGTTTCCATCTGTTGAATATTCTGCTATTCTGTTTGTTTAGAATTGGTTTTTTTCTTATTCTGTTCTTTATTTCCAGTTGTTGGACTTAAATGACCATCCTAATAAACACTGTTAGCAGTCTGCTATGGAAAAGGAGAGCTAGAGAATAAACGTTGCTGCTTTGGGCTAAGATCAGTGATAAAAATTTATCAGTGATTTTTCAAACGTGTTGTTAGCCTTACCTGATGTCGCTTTCTATAACAGGGAAGTGTCAGTGTGATGAACGGCTCTCTCAGTGCATAGTTACAGAGGGGACTGAAGCATCCCCAGGACTTCGACTTCAGTTTCATTGGTTTTTATTTAAGATTTTCAGTTGCTGTTGTTGCTGCTGTTTTGTTTTGGTCTAAAGGCCCCGCCTTCAGTAAAGGTGAGTGTGTATTGTCCCCTCTGCTAGCTGCCCAGCCAGATTGCCCATGTGTCGTGGGCTGGCTCCAGAGGATTTTCTACTTAGAACCTGTCCTGTGCATCGTTTCTTTTGATTTTGCATTTCTTTGTCTTTACTCCAATTTTAGAAAATTTTTGTTTACTTTGAGAAGAAAAATTTGCATAAATACTTACGTTTCACTTTGATAGAATTTGAATGGGATTATATGGATTTATAATGCCACTTTAAAGTGATACACACAAAATTTACTCTTTTTAAATTAAACATTTTTAAAGGATTTTATTTTAGAATACAGTTTATGCAATCCTCTCTCAACCGGAATTTCTTCGGTAGGTTATTTAAACAGGCAGGTGAGTTTGAGCCTTGTGAAGCTTCCCCTCTCCCTACCTTTCTTTTCATTTCGGTTCATTGTATATAAATGGTATTTGTGTGACTTGTACCAGCAGATGACCTTCACGTCCTAAGCTCATTTTCTAAAGCTGGGATTTAAATATCCTCCAATATTTAAAATATTCTTTTAAAAGCTGTTAGAGACAGAATGTGATTAACTTGGAAGAAGCCATCTGTGTAGAAGTAATACAGGTACAAAACCTAGAGTTTCTCCTTCAACTCTTCAGTCTTTTATGAAGTGCTCTTAAACCCACACCTCACCTGCCAGAGTCTGAAATGTGTTCATTGATGATTTAGTGGCGTATTTTAAACTGTATTTAAAATATTAAAATTAAAATACAGTATTTTAAACTGTATTTAAAATATTAAAAACATTTGGTCATCCCTAGGAGAGGGATATGGTTGAAAGGAGTAAGGTCTCACTAATTAATTATTTTCCTACCCAGTTTCAACATTTATAGACCCAGGGGTTTTTTGTTGTTGATGGTGGTGCCTTTTTTTTTTTTTTTTTGGTTGTCAAATAAAACAGGCCGGCTTGACTGGAGCCCTCTCCACTTTTCATTTTTAGGGATGTAAGTATTGTATGGTAGGAGAGGGGGACCTTAAGGTGAACTTGTCTAAAAACTGAGTAAGTAATCTTCTTGGTAAATTAGTAAGAATTATTCTTAGTGTTCATTCAGAGTTTAAGAAAATATGAAAGTTTTGCACTTTGTCTATTATTACTGTAAGTTCAAATATCTTTTTGGTAATGTTACTTCACTGTTCCCTCAGTTAAAAGCTATTATTTAAATTCTGTTTACTGGAGAAAATCCTTGGTCATTTCCAGTGTTTTTTGTTTTTTTTTCTTTACTGTGATTTGTTTCAAGCATGGTGGGAAAGATTGTGTATTCAGAGTGAGTTCTAGGAGACTAAAAGGTTAGTATAAAAAGTTCTTTTCAAGGTTTTAATGAATTTTTGCACCACCAAGAAAATAAACAAATGAAGTATTCTTAAGCTGAAATTTATTTAACTTGATTTTATCACATATTGGATTCTGGGGGCGGGGGGCAGCCTACATTTTTGTGTCCGTATTTCTTAAATGATTGTATAAGGTGTAGGAACCTTTGTTTTGTGAGCCTGGTGATACTGTATGATCTTTGTGATATAACCTGTTTTTTCAAGTCCCAGACCCTTTGTCGTTCAGGGTCACTAGGGGACTGACTGCCTTGTGAAAATGCTTGGCTGGTAATTTCTCTCTCATTTTGTCTTTATCTCATCACCTAATTTTAAAGTCCAGCACTTGATAATATAACTGACAGAAATGATTGTACCAGCTGACGAAGTAATGAAAATGAAGAAAAGGAAAAGAATTCCTTCCTTCAATGGCATGAGTTTATTTTTTTTCCCTTAAGTGGCATCTATGTAAGTTAGATATACTATATATTAAAATTGGTAAAATTTGAATGTTTCTCCTGTGTTCTTAGATTATAAAGAGGATCAGACAGAGTAGTTAATAGTTTTCCCAGTTTTGAAATTCGATTAAGTCAAGCATTGTGACATTGTAACACCGTGAATTTACTCAATACCTGTAGTCTCTGTGTGTCTGTGAAACACTGCCGTATTCTCCAACTTTTTTACCTAGGTGCCAGTGTAGATAAGAAAGGACAATTATTTCCATCTTCATCAGCATTGCCTTCAGCTGGAAGTTTGGGCACAGTTCACAGTAAGCATCTCAGCAGTCTACAAACTCAAGTACCTGCAGAAACCACAGCTGTTCACCAAGCACACAGACTGGTTACCTGGTGCCATGGCAGTCATGTGGTAAAACCAAACACCCACACAGATGCACACACAGGTGGACGGGTGTTCTAGTTTAATATCTACAGGTGCGGCTTCGATTCTGAACACCATTCCAAATAATTTGTTGTTGTGCCCACCAGACTGTAGCGAATATGTGTTAAATAAATGTTTCTGCTATCTTTCTTTCTTGTTCCCCTCCCCCCGCCTTTGAAACGTTTCCCTTTATGAGCTGAGGATTTGGTTATAATTTGTGGAATGCATAAGGAGCGTGAGCTTGTTTCTTAAATGGCAAGATCCACAGCCACTGTGTTGAGGGCTTTCTATGGATTCCTTACTCTTCACAGCAGCACTAGTTCTTAGGTGGAATTACTAACCCATTTTATAAATAAGAAAACTGAGGATAGGAGTGGCTAACTTGTCTATAGTCACAAATTCTAGGTGGTGCAGCTTGAGTTTAAAACCAGAAAGTCTGACTCCAGATCCTTCGCTCAGCATGTCATGTGTCTGTGTTACTATCTAAGTTGGCTTATTACTGTTCAACTAAAAACTGGGGACTTTTCACGTCTTCTGACTTGTACCGAGTCAATAGGGCTTTTTAAATCTTCTTTATTTTTCAAATAGGCAATACATTCACATGGTTCAAAAACCAAAACATATGCAAGGCTATACAGTGCAATGTCTTCTACCTGCCCTCGGCCCACCTGTCCATACTGCAAATCCTCCCCTGCCCCTCACCCACATAACCTCTGATCCTGGTTGCTTATGTTTCCATCCATACTTTTTTCAGGCATATACAAACACAAATGTAAAGTCTTAATTTTTCCTCTCATTTTTACCCAAAGAGTCACATCCTGTCCATACCATGTGCTTGTATTCACTGTTCTTGTTAGTCTTCTCACATCCCCAGATAGCTTACTCGTTAAAGTCTTTTTCTTAGTCACTGCTTGGTATTCCATTACATGAATGTACACGTGTTTAACTAAGCAATCCCCTATTATGGGCATTTGGATTGTTTCCAGACCTTATGTGTGTGTCACTTCACACAGGCATAAATATGCACTTGTAGAATAAATTCTCCAAAGTGGAATTCTGGGGTCACAGACCCATGACAGTAGCATACCCCCTCCATACAGGCAGTTACCCGACTCATGTACCACCGGCATGTGAGACCGTGCCTGCCACCCACCACCATAACTGTGTAGTTGTGGCTCTGACGTTTGCCATTCTGATAGATACAAAACTACAGGGCCATGGGTTTCAGTCTGCTTTTCTTCCAAGTGAGCTTGACTCCCTTTAGCATGTCTCAGACCCACTTGTATTTCCTCGGGTTCGTGTCTGTTGCCCATTTTTCCACTGCATTGTTTATCTTTTATCAGTTTCTAGGAGTGCTTGGTTACAGATACTAATCCTTTGTGATGAGCTCTAAAGTGTTTTTCGATTTGGTGTCTGTCTTTTGACTTGGCTTGTGGTGGTTTTGCCATGCAATTTTTGTTTTTTTCAAATTTCTCAGTTTCTCAGTGGTTTCTGGACTTTGAGCTGTAGTTCATACACCTTCTTGCTTGCATGGCAGCAATTCACCTAGTTTTGTTTAGAGCTTTTGTGGGTTTTTAGATCTAAGTTTTGATCGTTGGAGTGTGTCCTGGTGTAGGGTATCAGGAATGGATCCAGCCTGATTTCTTCTGGGTGATCACCCCATTATTCCAGTACCATTGACTGGATGGTTTGTCTTGCCCTCCCTAGTTGGGGATGCTACATTTATCATACCTGACATCGCGCATGGAGTTAGCTCCATATCTGGGTTCTCTTTGTGTTTCATTGGTCTGTTTACTCAGACACCAGGACCACAGCTATTTTAATTACTCAGGGTCTGTGTTTCAATACCTGGTGTGTTTGTCCCCTTTTCTCCCCAACCCCCGCCCTTTTTAAAAACAGTTTTCTTTAGCTGTGCTTGTTTATTCCATATGAGCTTAAAAAAAATTCTTTTAACATACAGATCATGCTGAAACCCTGCCCAGTTCAGTGTTTTCTCTTGAGAGTTGCACTTTTAACCACTTTAATGTGTCCCTATTCTTTTAATTTTACACTTTATCTGATAAAGACCTACGTTTTACTGCCTGCTGTGCCCATTATTTCAGTATTCTGTTTGCCAGTGCCCGCACTCAAGAGGGCAAAGAGAGGGCGTGTAATGCCTGTGTAGACAGAATTTCATCTCCGTGCTTCTAAGATTAAGTTCTCACATCATTCATGGAGACTATCCTTATGTAAAATCCTTCTTTCCTTTTTTATTCCATTGTGAATTCTCTACCCAAAAGTTGGATATCTGAGAAAACAGGGATAGGTCCTCACATGAGTATTATACTTGTCAAATCCATACACAGTGGACGAAAGTGCAAGTGAAAAGAAGTTACCTTTAAAGACAGACAAAGTCTACCACAAGAATAGGATTTGACCATTCACCATTGAAGATGCTGGGAACATAGCAGTGAACAAAAACACAGCTCTCCCTGCCTTCAGGCAACTTATGAATTCTACAGCCTAACTAGTTTGCAGTGAGAATTCACCCAGAGAGAGAATATGCCAGTTGGAGTGGAACAGCTACCATAGACAACTGTCTAGTGGGGACGATGCCCTCAACATGAACAAATCTTAGTGTCTGCTTGATGGTGCCATCGGGTTGTCATGGAGTAAAATCACCCAGCTAACACCCCTGGGGCGGGGTCTGCATTCTCAGGAAGCACTTGGATACATTATTTCACTTTCCATATGGATTTCCTTCCTCTAATGGGTAAGTGTTCTGCTCTCTTGGGTAGGGATTAAGTCTATGAACTAAGCCTAGACTCTAGGCTAGTGAATTCAGCAAAGGGACAGCCAAGGGTACTCAGCGACACAAAGTGGATGGCCCTGGCAAAACATTCATTTATCCTAAACATGCCTCTTCATGTCTCAATTAATGCCTTCAAGGAGTACCATGATTTGAGACTGCAAAGGGACCAGAGGGACAGTTTTAGGTTAGAAAGATGCATGGGAAATGGAGGTTCAGAGAAAGGGAAGGATTTGAGGCTCACATGGACTGAAGAGAAAGAGGTTAAAAATCCAGGGCCAGGAGGCATCTGATGTCCCGTTCTGACTACACTGAAGTTCAGAGGTAGGAAGTATGTTCTAAGTGGAAGGGCAACCACGTTGCAAAAGGGAAGACCAGTTTGGAGGCTACACTGGAATTAATCTTGGCAAGGTCTAACCAGTTTCTGGGAAAATAGAGGATAGGTGCAGTCCCAGGTCAGGGAATAGATGAATCCAGCTTTGTAGCTGCTGAGTCACTGAATTTGAATCCGAGGACGTTGACCTCCTACTTGATGATGACCTGGGCAGAACGGCACACGAAGGAACCCACCTCAGTGCCTGGGCCCGGAGAGCCGCACGACAGGTATGGGGAATCCCCACGGGACAGCATTAGCATCCCGCCATTGGGACCCACCGTTGCAAGGGTTTTCCATAGATCCCTAGTAGGGGCCTAGAGTAGGGTGAAAGGAAGCTGTGGCTGAGTTTACAGACTGGACCCACAGACTGGCAAACAGCAAGTCATCCCAGTGTCTAGCAGGCAACAGGCACTCAGTAGACACTGACTGAACTCCGCTCCCTTCATTCCTTTTTAAATGTTTCCTCACTTTGATCACTTTATAGTTTTTGATGAGAATTCCACTTTAGCCTGATCCTTTCCAGCAGCTCCCTTGGACCATGAGAAGTCTTAAATAGTATTATGTATAGTTAGAATTTTTTTTAAATAAAATTCTCCCCTGGGACAAAAAATGGAAAGACATATTAGACCTACACTTGTCTATATTTTATCATACAGTACTCCAAAGTGAAGATTTTTTTTTAAACAAAGTTTCTTCATTTGGAAATCTTAAAAACTCAGATATGTAGACCCATTTAATTTTAAGGTAAGTTTACTTTGATGAAAAAAGAATTATTCTAAAAAAATAAAAATATTCTGGTAATATCTATGTAAATATAAATGAGAACCTTTTTTCTAAGTACTTTTCATGCTCTGGGATTTTTTAATGCTTATTTCCTTTCCTCTTAGTAGGAATTAAGTGTTCAAGGAATTAATAAAGAGCAGTTCTATTGGATTTTGGGAAAAGAGACTATTTGGGGACACACTACTGAGTGCACACGGCTAAATATGGTGACCAGCATAGTTTTAACAACATGCCTGCTACATCCCAGACCGACCTGGCATAACTGTCACTGATGTGTAGACTGTAGGAGGCAAAAAACTCCTTACAGTTCATAGCTCCATGGGTAACATATGCTGGGCATTGTCATCAGTGGCTCAGTTAAATGGGTTAATTGTAGAAAGAAAGAAGAGCCAGTGCAAGATATCTACACAGATCAGTTGGCATTTTTAGTTACCTGCAGGAGATGCCTCTTGTGCGTATTTCCACTAGGTGCCCAAAACGCTCATGTGCGGCCTCTGGTGTTGAATCAGACTTAGTACATTTTCAGTGACACCACCTCTCCCCATACATTCTTAACTTTCAGATACCCAGGGTTTCAATTTCATTATGTTGCCTTAAAACAGAAGGACATTTGGGTATTTTACAACTGGTAATCCCCATTCTTTGCCTTCTTTGAGCTTTTAATATTTCACCCCAGGAGCTTTGTTAGTGTACCTAATTGAACAGCACAACACAATTAGAAAACTGAAAAAATTTTAATTTCCCTTTTCATATCTACCATACCTATCATGTTTCACAGGGTATCTGTGGTCACTTACCATGAGAGAAAGACCGTTTAATACAATCTTATTTTTTGTATTCTAGATGTGTTTACAATACTTGTGCTTTAGCAAAACTTTTTAAAAAGGGGAAGAAGAGAAAAATAGGGTCTTAGAACATTTTTATCCTTTCCAATAAAAAACTAGCTCAAATAGTAGCAGCTTTATCATAAAAATAGATTATGGCTTTTATCACTTAATGCTGGTTATTTCAATTTGCCTGCCAGCAATAACAGGATAATAATGTGTTGCTACAGCATGAGTATAATAATTGGATGATTTCAGTGATCTTTTATTACTGTATTTAAAAAAATCTATCTACCCATGAATGACCTAATTGAAGTACTTTCTGAAAGCATGATTTGAAGTTTTAAGTGTATGCTGGGTCTGCCTTTAAATTCTTCTAAGTATTAGTAACAAAGACCACATGACAAGTAGGGTGTTCTTAAAGCTATTTAGAATAATGACAACTTAAAATATTTTAAGGCAACCCAAATAATCCATGCAAATTTTGCTTCAGTCTAGAATTGTCCCTGACAGTAACTATTTTCAATGATATGTGACCCCAATTCTTCCATATACTGAGAGGCAAGAACACTGTTATGTGGGATTATGTAGGATAAAGGGATCTGTACAAATGAAAAACCCAATCACAAGCCATTTAAAACTTAATTACATCAAGAAAAGTAGACTTGACCTCTGTGAAATCAATGCCCAGAGATAAATCCTTTCTGAAGACCAAAACGGGAAATCGGAGACATTGGAAATGGGTTTCATCATGAAGGCAGAATTTACTAACATGACTGTCTCTTCATCTGCCCCTCCTCCCCTCCTGTCCCTAGCGCTGAGACTTTCTAGGCAGAGAAGATACTGCATCATCTGCTGACAGTCCTCCCTCTAGTACCTTCTCTCTGTTTTACAGAAAATAAGAGCTTTTGTCCTCCCTGACAGTTTTCTATCACAGCCAGTTTTACCTGCATAGATCTGGGAGGTCTTAGGGTCACACGCGTGGCTGGAGAGCCTGCTGATTTCATTGAAGCAGAAACCGATGGAGCCGCGCTTGTCTGGACCATGCGCCCTGACATGGCAAGGGACAGGAATGATGCCACAGGATACTGTGACACTACTCCTGTTCCAAAGCTGCTACATCATGAGCCTGCCTTCAGAGCTATTTAAAAATACAAGGCATTCTTTCTTTTAAGTATGGTGGGACATTCCAGGAAGACTGTCAGGACTCCATACGGTCTTCTGGATCAAGGGCATTTATTATTCACCCCCTTTTGAGAACCTCTCCTTTGTTCCTTGAATGTAATGACTGGTCCGTGATTTGGGAGGTACTGAGGTAAGAGATGCTAGCTCTCACTGGGCTGAAAATCTCTGCAGGGTTTCTGAATACAGCAGAGAAGTGTTAGCAGCAAAGATGGCTCGATGCGTGTTTTCAATGCAGCCACTTCCCACTGAAGTGTATACATCAGCACCCTGCTGAAAGGAGTACCACGTTTTTGGCAAAACTTAGGAGATTGTTTGAGATAACAACTGCCTGGACCTTAAGGAACTGGAAGGAAGGAACCAGTTACCTCGTATGTGGTCTGTTGATCCTCTGCTACATTGTAACACTGGAGCCGTAACTGGCTTTCTAGATGTCAACCATCAGCATCTGCACGACCTGAACAGGTAAGGATCTGAAGAATGCTTTAGTCCAAAAGCCTCAGGCAACCATCAGACCATGTACTGTATACTTTTAAAGTCCGTGCAAACTACAAATATATAGTGCAGTAACATCCCCCCAAAATCCTAGTATATATCTTAGCAGTATTATTTAAGTTATATAAAATACATCTTTATAAAGGTACAGAATTTCTTTTAAAGTTTAAGTTACACCCACTGAAATAGGCAGCCAGGCTCACTTTTTAGACTAAAATAAGTTTTATCAATCTAAATTATTGCTTAGTGCTAGAGTCCATCAGAGACCTGTTAACAATTAAAAATCAAGTCCTATTTCTTAAGGAAAAGTGCCTTAAAAATTCATCTGTCATGAAGCTAGTCTCTTTGAAGCTCTTCACTTGAAGAATCTTCCATGAAATTGTTGACTGGTGCTACTCCTGGCTTGGTTTGTCAGAGTCCAAAACTGAGTCTGGTTGGAAAGTTCCCACTGGTGTCAGGAAGCTGTTGGTTTGTTGTCCCCAATCATAATAGTCTGGAGCAAAGATTAAAAAGAAAAAAAGGGATAGGTGGTGACTTGAAACATCATACTCCCTATTGATGACATGTCTATTTTACATGGAGAGAACTGGGATTTTATATAAACTGTAGAGATTCACAGTTTTTAAAGTGGCTTCTTGAAGCCCAGGTTCAGTGGCTACAAGTTCACCCACAAAAATGACTGAACTCGGGGCCCCCGGGTGGCTCAGTCAGTTTTCAGCTCAAGTCCTGATCTCAGAGCTGTGAGATAAAGCCTTGCATTGGGCTCTGAGTGTGGAGCCTGCTTAAGATTCTCCCTCCCTCTCCCATGTCCCCCCCACTCAGGCTTGCTTGCTTGCTCTAAAAAACAAAACAAAAAACCCTGAACACCACAGAACCCAGAAGCATAGTATTACTAGAACCATAAACCAATCATTATGTGTAACAAAATATTTTCCAGCAAATTATATCTGAAACCTCTGGACAGATAACTTCTGTGCACCAACGCTGTCATCCGTGGCATGCCAGTGATACCAGTAACTGCCTTGTTGGGCTTCTGTGAGTTAATACCTACAAAGAGTGCTTAGATTAGTACCTTAATATACAGTAAGCACTCACTAATGTACATTTTATTCTCCTCCTGTATGCAGTGGAAGAGGGGTCTCCCTCCACTTAGGGAGCGAGCCACTCAGCTCTCTGCTGCCTTTGGCAGGTGCAGGGACAGGGCTGCTCCTGCGGGCTCTGGAGGGACATGCAGGGGGTAACTGGCTAAGACAGCAGTGTTAGGGGTGTGGGTGAGAACAACTCTGGACCTCAGGAAGTCCTTGTTGATTGGCTCCCTTCAAGACTTCTATGTTCTTCACATCTGCTGGTTTGGTGGATTGCTTGTAGAGTGCTGCATTTTCTCTTCACCAACACCATCTTTTATTCTATCTGGTTCCCTTGCTCCCTCATCCATTGAGAAAGCAGTATATCCTCCCAGCTTCTCTGTTCTCCCACCCCCAAACAAGGGCTCTTTTCTTTTTCGTTTTTCAAGGACATTTATTGTTCAGAATAAGGAGTAGAAAAGCTGGAAAACCTATCTTCTATCATTCCATCCAAGGTTGGGGGTAGTCTTGTTAATGACTGCCTTTAAATGTACAAAGGATTACAAAAAATAAGCTTTGACTGCCAAGAAACACAGCCCAAAGCCTCCCTTTCACAGGACCCACAGCAGGTCCCCGGAGCACAAGCACAGAGTGGCGGGGACTAGGTAACACTAGGTCATCCCTGTTGCCTCTCTCACCCCTGCTGGCCCTGAAGGCCCATATTCACAGGCAGAAAGAAGGGATGTGATGATAACGGGGCCATGGAGGGGGGCTGCAGCATTACAGAAGAGGGCAGGGAACCCCAGAGGCTCCCACCCCTCCTGTCTGCCACCCAGGTAGGGAAGTAGAATCCCGGGAGTGGGCTCTACTCTGGCCACACTTTGCCCTCATACTCAGGGGCTTCTCCATTTCCTATGTGCCTCACAGTCCCTCTGACTCCAGGGTTTCTAGGGAAGCATTTTCTCTGGGATTGAATGGATTCCACTGGTGCAGGCCTCAGTCTCCTAACCATGAAGTAGGGGCTTACCTTCCCTGAAGTCTCTGAGGGGCAATGTTCCAGGCAAGGTCATCATCACTATCATATCTTTGAGGGTTGTCAAAAAAATAAGATCTGGGGCTGAATCCATGGCTGGGGACCATTCCAGGGTTGGGAAAGACAATTGTTCGGTATACTCAGACACTGTGCCTTCCTCTAGACAAAGACAAATGAGATCTCTCTGGTTGGAGACTGAAGGTGCTGTAACTCATGTGAAAGGAGGATGTGCTTGTTCGGCTACAGTGTTCCTCCAGCTGCTTTTATGTTTAAGAGGTGTTAACTTTTTTCTTAGTATGGACAAAATCTTCTTTCAGAGTTCTGACAGCAATGAATTATCCTTGTTTTAATCCCTTACTGAAACACTAGGCAATGCCCAAATTAACCAAATTAGATAGTCCCAAATTTGATAAAACTGTGTAATAATGTAGATATTTACAAGCTAAAATAATGAAATGATCATGATAATGATCAGATAAGTTTCCATATCTCACTTCTGTAATCATTTCCTCCTGTTTCTGTCCTCAAGCTGAGTTCACCATACAAAAATTTCAAATGACTGATTTCAAATAAGGAGACGATCAGAACTGTAGTATATGGCAAACCAAGGCTGGCATAAAATCCAGAACTTGTTGACATCCTTGTACCTATCGGTCAGTGGTCTATGTGAAACAAGTTTGCTTGCTGTATCATGGGTATTTATATGTAAATTCCTCCTTTTCTAAGACTAATCCAGCCAAATACAGGAAATAAAGTAAAACCCAGATAAGGTGGGATGCCTTAAAATTGATTATTTGTAGCAGTTCAAGAATGTTTATGCAAAAGAAAGAAGCTGGACCTTAAACTCACACCTATACAAAAAGTAACTCAAAATAGATTAAAGACCTAAACATAGAATAAAAACTATCAAACTCTGAGAAGAAAAATATAGGGACAGATTGTGACCCAGGATTTGGCAAAGGGTTCTTAAATATGATGCCAAAAGCATGAGCAACGAAAAACATAAAATTCATCAAAATTAAAAACTTCAACAGATACCATCAAGAGAATGAAAGAACAGCCACAAAAATGGGAGAAAATATTTGCAAAATCACCTATCGGACAAGGGACTTAGATCTAAAATACATTACATAAAGCACTCTTAAAACTCAACAATAAAAAGACAATTTTCAAATGTGCAAAAGACCTGGATAGACATTTCTCCCAGGAAAAGATACAAATGTCCAATAAGCACATAAAAAGATGCTTGACATCATTAGTGATCAGGACAAAAGGCACGCCCACCCAGGAACTCTGGGATCCAAACACCCGTAACAAGTGCTGGGAAGATGTGGAGGGACCAGAGCCCTCCCGCACTCCTGGCGCGTGTGTCAAATGGCACACCACCATGGAAATAGTCTGGCAGGTAGTGCGATCTTGACTCCAGGGACGATGGCAGAGGAGGGCCCTACGCTCACCTCATTGCGTGGATAGCACATGAGTGTTATGGAAAATGACCTGATGATGGCAGAACAAACTCCACAACTAAGTGTGGAGAAGAGGCCGCCTCAGTGAAGGGAGGGAGAGTGGAGATGTGGTTGCGAAGGAGGCGGCCTTGACCACCTGCAGCTGGAAGGAACAGAGCTTGCAGAGGTGGAGATAAACAGATCCTCACACCCGGGAGCCTGCAGGGCGTGAATCCCCATAACACTTGGCTCTGCACACCAACGGGGCCAAATTTCCCAGTTCCTATAACCAGCTAGAACTTAAAGCCTGGAACTTTAAAAATCAGCAGGCTCAGTTCCAGGGGATGCTGCCTGGAGAGAGGGAACCTGTCTCTTAAAGAGACAGCCCAACAAGCTGCCTGCAGAGACGCAGCCAGAAGGGCAGTTTGAAAGATGCCTGGGGCACGTGGGGGAGTTACTGACATCTCAGAGCCTGTACCGGGGGACCAATTTCACTGGGAGACCCCTCCAGGAACAGAGGTGCTGGCAGGCTCCGCTTCCCCGCCCAGCCCCCAGCAGAACCAGGGTGGTGCCAGCATTCATTACATAACTTGCTGACGGGGCACCGGGCCTGCCTCAGCCCTGGTGCTATGGGTCCCCTCCCCAGAGACCCCTGGCAAACCCTGCCAGCATGGTGTTTCCCTGCTGTGCATTTTGTGGGGCCTCAGTCCTGGCAGCAGCAGTGGGCCACCCCTGTAGAGGGTGCTCTGCTCGCTGCTGCTTAAAATTGCGTGCCCTGCCTGCACATTGCGGAGTGGCCCTGGCCCATCTGTCTCCTCGAGGCTGTGTCACCCGTGCGAGAGGACTGGCACGCAGAACTGGCCGGCACCACACATCCCACCCACATGCTTCGTGGAGCACTCCAGGCTGGCTCGGGTCGTGGCAGTGCAGGCACCACCCCTCTGTAAAAGGACCAGTGCCACCTCGTTAAAAGTGTGCACCCCACCTACTACTTTCAGGAGCTGGATAGGTAGCGGACTTTCCTAACAGAAACAGAGAGTTAGGCAAAATGAGCAGACAGAGGAATATGTCCCAAATGAAAGAACAGGACGAAACCACAACAAAAGACCTAAGTGAAACAAAAGTAACATGACTGATACAGAATTCAAAGTAATGATCATAAAGTACTCACTGGACTTGAGAAGAGTGGAGGACCTCAGTGAGACCCTTAACACAGAGATAAAAAGAAACAGTCAGAAATAATAACTGGAATTTAAAATACACTAGATGTAATACACAGCAGACTAGAGGACAAAGCTGAGGAATGCATTCATGACCTGGAGGGCAGCGTCATGGAAAGCAATCTGAGCGAGTGAGAGAAAAAAATGATACAAAATGAGAATAGACTTTGACGCTCAGTGACTTCATCAAGCATAAGAACCGTTACACTATAGGGATCCCAGAAGAAGATGAAAGAGAAAAGGGAGCAGAAAATTTATTTGAAGAAATAATAGCTGAAACCTCCCTAGGCTGAGGAAAGAGACATATCCAGATCCGGGAGGCACAGAGATCCCTCGAAAAAATCAACCCAAAGTGAACCGCACCATGATACATAGTAATTAAAATGGCAAAAAAATAGTGGTCAAGAAAAAAAAATTAAAAACAGCAAGAGAAAAAAGACCGTTATGTATAAGAGAAACCCCCTAAGGCTATCAGCTGCTTTTTCAGCAGGAACCATGCCAGAAGAAAGTGGCAGGATACATTCAAAGTGCTGAAAGGGAAAAATCTGCGGCTAAGAATACAAACAATCCCAAAATTCGAATGGAACCACAAATGACCCCAAATAGTCAATGCAATCTTGAAAAAGAAAAACCATAGGTATCACAGTTCCAGACTTCACAGTTCTATAACAAAGGTGTAGTAATCAAAACTATAGTACTGGCACAAAATACACATAGATTGGGGCTCTGGGTGGCTCAGTCGGTTAAGCAACCAACTCTTGGTTTCAGCTCAGGTCATGATCTCAGGGTTGTGGGATCAAGCCCCACATCAGGCTCTGTGCTCAGTGTGGAGTCTGCTTTAGATTTTTTTCCCCTTCCTCTCCTTCTCTTTCTGCTCCTCCCTCTGCTCACATCTGCTTACTCTCTCTTCTCTTTCTCTCTCTCAAAAAAAAAGAAAAAACCTCCACCAACAAAACAAAACAAACCACATAGATCAATGGAATAGAACAGAAAATCCAGAAACAAACCCACAATTATATGGTAAATCAATCTTCAACAAAGAAGGCAAGAATATGCAATAAGAAAAAGTCTCTCAACAAATGGTATTAGGAAAACTGGACCACTTTCTTATACCATACACTAAATACTCAAAATGGATTAAAGACCTAAATGTGAGACCTGAAACTGTAAAAATCCTTGAAGAGAACACAGGCAGTATTTTCTCTGACACTGACCATAGCTACATTTTTCTAGATAGGTCTCCGTCGGCAAGGGAAAGAAAAGCAAAAATAAACTACAGGGACTTCATCAAAATAAAAAGCTTCTGCACAGCAAAGGAAATCAACAAAACTAAATGACAGCCTACTGATTGGGAGAAGATAGTCACAAATGACACATCCAATAAAGGGCTACTACCTAAAATATATAAAGAATTTATACAACTCAACATCCCAAAGAACAAATAACCAATTAAAAAATGGGCAGAAGCATGAACAGATATTTCTCCAAAGAAGACATACAGATGACCAACAGACACATGAAAAGCTGCTCAACATCACCGATCATGAGGGAAATGCAAATCAAAACCACAGTGAGACCACCTCACACCTGTCAGAATGTCTAAAACTAACAACACAGGAAACAAGTGTTGATAAGGACATGGAGAAAAAGGAACCCTCATGCACTGTTGATGGAAGTGCAAACTGGTGCAGCCACTGTCAAAACAGTATGGAGGGTCCTCAAGAAGTTAAAAATAGAACTACCCTACAAATCCAGTAACTGCATTACTGGGCATTTACCAAAATAATACAGAAACACTAATTTGAAGGGATACATGTACCCCTATGTTTATAGCAGCATCATTTACAGTAGCCAAGATATGGAAGGAGCCCCAGTGTCCACTGATGGATGGATAAAGAAGAAGTGGTGTATACATACAATGGAATACTACACAGCCATAAAAAGAATAAAATCTTGCCATTTGCAATGACATGGATGGAGCTAGAGTGTATAATCCTAAGCGAAATAAGTCAGAGAAAGACAAATACCGTGTGATTTCACTCATGTAGAATTTAAGAAAAAAAACCAAATGAGCAAAGGGAAAAAAAAAAGACAACCCAAAAAACAGACTCTTCACATATAGAGAACAGAGAGAGGGTCACCAGAGGGGAGGGGGGTGAAGAGAATTGGGAGCACGGTTATCCTGATGAGCACTGAGACACACACGTGAGTGCTGAGTAACCGTATCATACACCTGAAACGAATACAACACTGTATGCTAACTACACTAGAATTTTTAAAAAGTGTTCAACATAGAGTTACCATATGACCTAGCAACTGCACTCCTAGATTTATTTAAGAGAGTGAGCGAGTGAGCACGTGCTTGTGGAGGGGAAAGGGGCAGAGGGAGAGGGAGAGACAATGTCAAGTAGACTCCATGCTGAGCAGGGAGCCTGAGGCAGGGGTGGATCCTGGGACCCTGAGATCATGTCAGACTCTTAACCAACTGAGCCACCCAGGCGCCTTTGAAGGCTTGTTCACACAGAAACCTATACACTGATGTTCATAGCGGCACTGTTCATGAGAGCTAAGAAATGGGAACAAGATGGGACATAGCCACACAATGAAATGTTATTCAGCCATAAAAAGGAATAAAGCCCTAATACACATTACAACACGGATGAACCCTGAAAACCTTATGTTAAGTGAAAGAAGCCAGTCACAAAAAACCACACACTGGACAGTCCTACTCCTGTGGAATTCCAGCATGGAAAATCGACAGACACAGATGAATAGTTGCTCAGGGGCTGGGGGAGGGGAAGTGATAGCTAATGGGTATGGGTTTCTGTTTGAGGTGATAAAAAATGTTCTCAAACTGGGTGATGCTTGTCCATATTTGCATACACCCCAAACCACTGAGCTGCACACAGGACATGGGTGAATTGCATGGTATGGGAGCTGTAGCCCAATAAAGCTGTTTAAGCAACAACAACCAAAAACATGGAGGTTCTCAAACTTCACACTGCATTCAAATCGCCTGGGGTGCTTAGTATTTAAAATGTAATTCCCAGGGGCGCCTGGGTGGCACAGCAGTTAAGCGTCTGCCTTCAGCTCAGGGCATGATCCCGGCTTTATGGGATCGAGCCCCACATCAGGCTCCTCTGCTATGAGCCTGCTTCTTCCTCTCCCACTTCCCCTGCTTGTGTTCCCTCTCTCGCTGGCTGTCTCTATCTCTGTTGAATAAATAAAGAAAATCTTAAAAAAAAATAAAATGTGATTCCCAGAACCTCCCTGGAGAGTCTGATCTGGGAATCAGTCCTGACACCAAGTACCCTCAGGGTTCTGAGCTGGGTGGCAGAGGGCCACACTTGGACTACAGTTACACTGCCAGGTGGAGGCCTTGTTTATGCCGACTGCATTATGGATCCAAAGGGTAGATAACAGTTTAAAGAAATTCCCCAGATGCAATGTGCTCTTTTAAAGTCAACGAATAGGAGCTGGGTTATAAATTCCCCCCCACCTACGCAAAGGAGTATCAGACTATTTTTTTTCTCCAAGCACTTATAGGAATTACAGATAGCAATAAGATTATTACTGAGTCATACATATTAACAATTTAGTGTCTCCAAACTTTATGCCAAGGAAAGCCACAGCATAGCCCAGTAATTAACGTTACGGTGTTGGGAGCCAGACTGCCTTGGTTTGATCCCAGCTCCGTTGGCAGGGAGCCACGTGATCCGGAGCCTGTCCCCTCATCTAAGTGTGATAACAGTTTCTATGTCAGAGGCTTAGTGTGAGGATTCAAGAACAGAGCGTACTTAAGCGCCATGCAGAACAGCGCCTAGCGCCTGTAAGCACTACACGGTTCTTGGCTGAGTTTACCGAATCCTGCGTGCACCGATGGCATTAACGCCGGCGGTCCTGCCTGAGGATATTTTCCGAACATTGGTGTCTCCCCAAGCCAAATCTGACACCCACATTCCCTGCTAATGAGAGTTCCTTCATGAACAGAAAAGGGAGAATGTTTTTCTATTTAGGATGATGCAGCCTCCTGCTGAAGCCACTTCCTTGTCGTAAATTAGGAGAGAACATTGTTCAGGGCATAAGAATCATTTTAATTCATAGCTGTGCTGCTGATGAGTGCTTGTCCTCAGTGTGGTCCCTGAGATCTTCTCAGGGATCTGCAAGGTGATGACTTCACAACTGGCATGTTGAGATGTACTTGCCTTGTCCACACTCTCAACACCAGGACTAACCATGCGAAAGCCTCCTGCTCTGGCAGGTTTTCAAGCAGTGGCACCAACACCTGACAGCCACTGTAGTCACCACCACTGCGAACCAGTTACAACCCGCTTCACTGAAGAACGGCTTTGACAGGGGCACCCGGGCGGTGCCGTCAGTTAAGCATCTGACTTGGTTTCGGCCAAGGTCGTGATCTCAGGGTCATGAGATCGAGCCCCACGTTGGGCTCCACAGTCAGCAGGGAGTCTGCTTGGACTCTCGCTCCCTCTCCCTCTGCTCCTGCCCACCACCTGCTTGCTTTCTCTCTGTCAAAAAGAAATCAATCTTAAAAAGAATCTCTGTGACAAGCAGTAAAAGTTATTAATTTTATGAAAGTCCTTGGGTCTTTTTAATATGTTCTGTGACAAAGTGGGAAGCAAGCACACAGCACATCTGCTGTGAGACAGCTGTTTCAGGGAAAGACCCTCACCACTGAGTGGCAGCTACCTTTTTTCATGCAACTTCACATCTCAGACAAACCACGCTTTTTCAGACATGGCTGTTTGGCAGACACACCATTACTTGAAAGTAATTGAACTGTCAAATGGAGAGACAGTATTTATCATTGATCAAATTTGAGTTTTTAAGCAAAAATTAAAGCTTTAGAAAACTGGTATCCCCCACCATGAGCTTGATAGCATCCCAAAACTTTAAAGATTTTCCTGAAATGATCAGTGGTGATATTTCATGAGTGAATTTTAACATTTGGAAGATCTGCATAACTCAGTAAACTAGTCTTTTCCAAGTGACCAATATAAAAGGCCATGCATGGGGAAAAGATCCATTCAAAGTGCACGATAAATGGATGGATGTTAACGTTTGACACAATGTGAAGAGTTTACTGGTGTGGTGTTAGATTCCATATTGCAACTAACCTTTAAGAAACCACAACTTGTTCCCCTTTTGATATCAAAGAAAAATATCCACAATTATATTAAAAGGTATTAAATCACTCCACTTTCGTGCAAATATATATTTCTGTGAGGCTGAATTTTCTTTAGATACTCAACCAAAACAATGTCTCACAACAGATTGAATGCAGAAGCACATAGAACCCAGCGGTCTTCTACTAAACCAGATGCAAAAAATCTGAAAATTTCAAAACAATGCTACTCTCCTATTTTGTTTTGGAAAATGTTCTTTCTCAGAAAACATTTTTATGGCAACATGTAATGGATTTATTATGTATAGTGAATTTTTTAAAAAAATTTTACACACACACACCCCTCCAAACAAGAGATTTTGCATGTCCTCAATAATTTATCAGTGTAACTGAAGAGTCAAAGAGTCTAGAAAAAGAAGAACAAAGCTGGAGGCATCACACTCCCTGATCTCAAACTATATCATAAAGCTGTAGTAATCCAAACAGTATGATAGTGGCATAAAACCAGACACAGAAATCAATGGAACAGAATAGAGAGCCCAGAAGAAACCCATACTTATATGGTCAAGTTCTTTACAACAAAGCAGCTATGAATATACAATGGGGAAAATGACGGTCTGTTCAATAAACAGTGTGGGAAAAACTGGACAGCCACATGGAAAAGAGTGAAATTGGACGACTGTCTTACACCACACACAAAAATTAATTCAACATGGATTAAATACTTAAATATAAGAACTGAAACCATAAAACCCCTAAAAGAAAACACAGGTGGTAAACTCCCTGTCCTGGCGATGATGATTTGGATTTGACACCAAAAGTAAAGGCAACAAAAGCAAGAACAAACAAGGGGGGCACGTCAAATGGAAAACGGTTCCACACAGCAAAGGAAACCATCAACAAAATGAAAACGCAACCGACTGAATACATGTTTGCAAATCATGTATCTGATAAGGGGTCAATAGCCAAAACATACGAAGAACCCCTACAACTCGACAGCAAAATACAATCCAATCAAAAAATAGGCAAAGAACCCAAACAGACATTTTCCCAAAGACCTACAGACGGCCAACAGTTACAGGAAAAGATGCTCAACGTCACTCATCATCAGGGAAATGCAAATGAAAACTACCCTGAGCTACACCTCACACCTGTCAGGATGGCTAAACTCAACAGGACAGCAAGTACGTGTTGGCGAGGATGTGCAGACAAGGGAGCCCTTGTTCACTCACTGCTGCTGGGAACGTACATGGGTGCAGCTGCTGGGGAAAACAGCATGGGGCTTCCTCAAAAGAGTAAAAATAGAACTGTCTTATGATCCAGCAATCACACTTCTGCATATTTAGCTGAAGAAAATGAAAGCATTAATCTGACGAGATGTCTGCACCCTCATGTTCACTGTAGTGTCATTTACAAGAGCCAAGACGTGGAGACAACCTAAAAGTTCATCGATGGATGAGAGGGCAGAGAAAATATATCTATAATGGAACATTACTCAACCACAAAAAAACCCACCCAGATCCTGCCCTTTGTAACAACATGGATAAACCTCAAGGACATTATGCTAAGTGAAATAAGTCAGACAGAATAAGATAAATACTGTATGGTCTCACTTATGTGGAATCAAAGAGCAAATAGAGAAAACCCCAGCACGGGCACAGAGAACAGATGGGTGGTCGCCTGAGGTGGGGGATGGGGACCGGGTGAAATGGGTGGAAGGGGGCAAAAGGTACAAGTTTCCGGTTATAAAGTGACGAAGTCTTGGGGTGTCACGTACGGCATGCTGACTACAGTTAATAATAGTGTTCTGCATATTTGGAAGTAGCTAGGAGAGCGGACCCTGAAACTCCTCACAAGAGAGAAAATCATGGCTGTGTAGTGATGGCTGACAGCTGGACTTACGGGATCGCTTCGTAATAGTTGCAGATATCCAATCACGACATCGTATGCCCGAAACTACCACGTCAATTACAGCTCAGTACAAAAGAGTAATGGCTGTAAGGTGTCCTGAGACATAAAAACTTGAGAACCACTACTCTAGAGAATACTCGGAACAGCAGGTCTATTCAAGCACAATGACGAAGTGACTGCATCTACACGGGGTGTGTTAGGGAGGACAGGTTTCCCTGGACAACGAGACCTGCGGGCACACAACCATCATCCTGTATTCGAACAGTACTTGAACAGCATCACATGAGCCTTTCTCATTAAATGCGGAAATCTACTCTCCTTCAGGCTGCCTTAGGTTCCGGGATCCCATTCTGACGGCTGACGGAAAGGTGCACGCAGAGCCAGGGGAGTCCGCTTGCGAGCCCCGTCTGGATCCCCTGCTCCAGTGAGGTGTCCGCAAACTTCAGGGAAGGAAGGAAAACAAGGCACCGGACTCACGGCCTGGAACCCGCCGCCTACCTGTCCCGCTTCTGCGCTACTGGGCCAGAGTGCTGAGGGTCTGACTTTACAGATGCCTCCAGCCGTCCCCAAAGCAAGCAGAGGTCAGAGGAAGTGCAGGGCCCCCGTCCTGCAGCGAAAAATAATGGAAGGGAAGAAATGGATCCTGAGGTCTAGAAAATGCTGCCTACCTTCCCTGCAAGGGCTCCGGTCAGGCTGTGCTGCCCCACCAGCCCCAGGCCAGCCTCGCCTTTATTTATTTATTTATTTCTTCTGTTTCTGGCTCATGAGTGACTATCCAGAGATGAATAAGAAGAAAACAGGGTAGGGGCGCCTAGATGGCTCTGTGGGTTCAGTGGCCAACTTCTGATTCCGGCTCAGGTCATGATCTCAGGGTCATGAGATCGAGCCTCACACTGGTCTCTACACTCAGCCGGTGTGTGCTTGAGATTCTCTCTTCCCCTCTCCCCCTCCCTGCTGCTAGCATTCTCTCTCAAATATATAAATCTTTGAAAAAAAAAGAAAGAAGAAACCGGGTGGAACACAACAGGTTTTTTAGTGTATCTGTGTTTTCCTTACCACCCACCCACACTTGGCTCACACTGGCCAAAAACCACTCACTATACTTTTCTGTGGGTTTCACAGATCAGTGACTCAGAATTCTGCCACTCGTTAATGTGGCTGGAATAATTTACGGAGCAAAAGTTCCCAGGAGTTTCCTCACTCTCCCAAGTTGTGCATTTTCTGTCCTGTCCTCATAGGACATTTATGCAAAGCTGGCTGAAGCAGGGGAGTGGGGTTCGCATCCCTCATGATGTTTTTATTTCCATCTCACCGAGTTCCCAACTCACTGTCCAGCACAACGTGGGGCGGAAGAACTCAAGTGCCATTTTCTCTTTCCCTTTCCTAAAATAAAAGCTTATATAGTTTTCCCCAAGTCAAGGATGAGATACCAGTGAGACTGTTGTTGAATTAGGAAAAACAGTTAATCACTCTCTCCAGGCCTAGAGATGCAACTTTCATTTCTTCTCTAAAACTGATACTGAAAAAAACAATTTCCCTCACAAAGAGTTAAGGGAAAGACCATCTCAGACAGACAAGGGAACTTTCTACATCACAACAGCATGGAAGAGACATGCTCCTGAAAATCTGAGGACAAAACCCGACTGTATGCTTTATGATGAGAAGCAGGAGATACTTTCCGCAACTAGAAGATGGGTTACTTACAAGGTCCTTTGTAGGGTTTCTAACGCGGAAGAAGTAAATGACTAAGGTGGTAGATAAGAGCTCCCAGATGAAAAGGACCACTCCAAATACCATGTACCCCACATCTCCGAGCTGATTCTTCAGATCCGCCTGTTGAGAAGCAAGGGGAGGAAACCAGTGTGATTTGATTCTTCCTAATGAGAAGAGAGACCAAGTCTAATAGGGTGTGATTCCTTTCCCCTACAACGTGCACATTGAAATCAGGTACTACCCATGGTCAGGACCTCAGGTGGCGAGTTACTCCAACCGCACAGGGCAGATACTCTCATCTTCAAAATAGTCAAAGACAGAGACTGCCCATCTCTGATGCTATTACTTCACCTCCCAAACCTTCCTTATGTCCAAGTTAAGACTCTCAAGTTTAAGTTGATTTTCTTTCTTTCAACAATCACATAAGGTGATGTTAGGTCACTCCCTCCCAAATTTTTGAGAACAGCCTATAACTGTGACCCTCTGTCTCATCCCTGGCATAAACACATCAAACTTCTCTTCATAGTCCTCATATCCTATTCTTTATCCTTTAAAGCTTATTCCTGGCTACGTCATCTGGAAGAAAGCCATTCGGGGTCCCGATGTTTGTCAGGACCAGTGAGACGGCCGAACGGGCCTGGTACGAAGTCTGGCCCCCTCCCGCAGGGCCCGGGGCACGTGTGCATGGTCGCGTCTGCTCAGCTCCCCACAAAGGGCAGCGTTTCAGACAACGTGCACCAAAACCAAGCCACGAGGGGCTGATGGCTGAAGGGGATCCTTCTGCCCCCTCCAGGGTGTCGTGTCTGAGGTGCATCGCCCGGCCACTGCAGGAACTGCCTCCCCAGCTCTGCACCTTGCATCCCATCTCTCACTCAGCTCAGAGCACGCTGCCCCTCCTCCCTCCTACACGGATAACGTGCTGTGCGTGGCCATCTGTAGGGTTTGCTCCAGATTATTTTGGTTGCAACACAACAGGTCTAGATATTCATAAATAAATATCCCCCTAAAAACAACAGAATTTTTAAAATTGCATTATCATTTTGCGTTATAAATTTGTTATCATTGGGGCGCCTGGGTGGCTCAGTCATTAAGCACCTGCCTTCGGCTCGGGGCGTGATCCCAGGGTCCTAGGATGGAGGCCTCATTGGGCTCCCTGCTCCACTGGGAGCCTGCTTCTCCCTCTCCCACTCCCCCTGCTTGTGTTCCTCTCTCGCTGCCTCTCTCTCTGTCAAATAAATAAAATCTTAAAAAAAATTGTTATCATTATAAGCCCTTACCTGAAAGAAAAGCTGAACTAATTATTTTGTTAAAGCCTAACCTCTACTGTTTGATGGGTACGGAGTTTCAGGTTGGGAGAAGAGCAAGTTCCGAGGACGGACAGCGGTGATGCTGCCCAGCAAGGGGACCATGCCCAATGCCAGTGATCCACGGTACGCGTGCAAGTGGTTACAACAGCAGGTGTGATGGATATTTTACTACAAGGAAATCCTTCAGTCTTATGAATAAGTCTCTGATATATTGTTTCAAGTTTCAATTTTTATATATTTGATTTTCTCGAAACAGGGCACACCTTCAGCAGTGCCTGGCCCAGATTTCTCCCATCCTGTATGTGTGGGATCGGTTTGGGTGATGGTGGTGCTTTTAATCCTTCCTAATTCTAACACCTTCCCTGTGGCACTTCTAGATTTCACCTTGTCCTCACATGCTAATCGGGGGCATTTAATGCCTTCTTCTCGAGTGTTGATCCGGTCCAGGGAGCGAGCACTGTTGGGATTTTAGAAGTGCATTTGTATATAGTTGAGTATTCAGCATTTTTCCAGGAAAATTTAAGGAGCCTTTTACAATTCAATCCAGCAGACTCCTATTATAAAATAGAAGTTCTGTTTATTGTAAGGGCTGATCTGTGTGTCTGTTTTCCTCGGGGACATAAACTCCAGCTGCGGGCAGGGCGCAGTCTGTGCGTGTTTGTATCCCCAGCACTCTGTCCAGCGTGACAAAGAATCAGTATTTCTCAAATGAGAGGATGCCACTCATTCCCGTGCTTTTTTATTTTTGGCTTTTGTGAACAAGAATGCCAGATGATAGGTCACTACCTTTGTTCATTGCTTTATAATTTATAATTCATGAGTTTCTAGAATATATTAAGTAGGAGAGAATGTCATAGGGGGACCATTGGTAAATGAGCTTTTCCAACACCTCTAAACTCCTAGTCATTTTTGTCTCAGTTTCCTCAAATCCTGTCTCCATGCTCCATTTTTTAAAAGCCATAGTTTTAGAGACGCCTGGGAGGCTCAGTTGATGAGGGGTCTGCCTTCAGCTCAGGTCATGATCTCAGGGTCCTGGGATCAAGTCCTGCCTTGGGGTCCCTGCTCAGCAGTGAGCCTGCTTCTTCCTCTGCCCCTCCTCCTACCCCCTGCTTGTGCTCTCTCTCTCTTTCTCTCTGACAAATAAATAAAATCTTAAAAAGATTAAAAATAAAAAAGCCAATTATATGTATTTTCTGAAACCTGCATATAATCTGTTTTACCTTGGAAAATTTCACCCTTATTAAAACCATCTTACATTTATACAGAAGCACTTGAAAGCTTTTTAAGTACTTCTTGTCCAGAGCCCCAGAACCTAGAGGTTTGTGCGTGCGTGTGTGTGCGTATGTGTATGCATGTGTGTATGTGTGCACGTGTGTATGTGTGTTTGCATATGTGCGTGCATGTTTATGTGCGTGTATGTGTGTGTATGCGTGTGTGTGTATGTGTATGTGTGTGTGTATGTGTATGTGTGTGTGTACGCACAGACCCTAGTTTTCTCAGAAGACATGGGGTGGAACAAGGCAGATACTATGACCCCATTTTCCAGATGAGGATGCAGACGCCACACAGGTGAGTGACAGTCAAGGTAATCCAGGAATCTAGCAGCAGAAGCAAGGAGCTCACACTTCTCTGCTGCGTGGGGTGCTGTGAAGCAGACTCGCCGTTCAGGGGACACATCCCTGGTGGCCACTGACCTGGTCTGATACATTGTACCAGTCGTAGTCAAAGGAATGGACATTCTTGCTTTGGGAAAATGACAGGATGAACAGGTTGTAGCATGTTTGGGAGGTGTAAAGCAGGTGACAGTCACACCGATGGCTGTCACTTGACACATAGAGGAGCCCTGGAAAAGAGGGAGCCATGAAGGGGGCGCCCATTCCAGGTCCAAGACACCAGCCTTGTCCCAGAACCCGGCCTGGGTTCAGACCTCGTAAACCCTTCAGCTCTCGGGGACGCACTGCGGCATCCGCCCTCAGATGGTAAACCCACACCCAAGCCTCACCTCATCCCACATCCCCTCCTAAAATTTCAGATGATCTTCGTATAGATGCTTCAAAATCTTGGAGGTGATTTGGAGATGCCTTAAAACATGGGCCATTTGCCTACAGCCCAGGTTTGTAAGAATGAGAAGGTCAGGTGGCTTATGCTCTTCAATCTCCCAAGATGACCCCCTGACTTAGGAGCCCACTGCCCAGCCCCTGGCCTGGGGACAACTGGCTCCACCAAGATGGCAGCTGGGATCCCAGTGGACCGTGGATCCAGGCAGGGAGGGTGTCCTCAAATTCTAGAATCTTCTAGGCTGGAAATCCCAGTATCACTCCAGACTTGGAATTACACAGAAATCGGTGACTTGTCCCCCATCTATGAAGCTATCAATTTACAGCCAGTTAAAGGGCCCCTAGCTAGAAATGCAGAGTTAATGTGACCAAAAAGCTGAAAATGATTTGTGAAATTTGCACTTGGAAGTCACTCATTAACAAGATATTTTATTTTGCCAGCAGCAGTTTAACACCTTGTTTGCCAGAGGGGTGATCTAAATGGTCGTTTGGCAAGTGCAAAGTAACCCTTCCTGTAATGCCACCATTCTGTTTTCAAGACCCTTGGATCGCCCGCACATGGGAGACAAGATAAACAACAGACACAGTTAAGGGACAATCACGTCTAAATTTGTCAAAACTCATGAATGAGAAAACTACTTCTGCCCTAGTCAAGTCTCTTGGGACCTTCCCAGAGGTCAGCCGGGTCACAGGATGCCTCGCTGAGGCTCTGTGATCCTGAATTCAGAGGCCCAGATTTCAGACACAGTATCGTGGGAGAGGGAACTCCTCACGGTCTTCAGGTGCAAGACTGATTACAGCCACATGGGCCACGTGGGTTCCAGAGGTGAGACGCAGAGCAGCTACAGAAATCTCTCAATCATTGCCTAAGTGAGAAAACCAAGGCCCCCTCTGTGGCCTCCACACTTCCCCGGGCTTCCCAAACACGGGAGACTTGGGATGAGGCCTACCGGGGCCACGAGTGTGTCTGCCCTTCCCAACAACCCTGGGGAAGGGAAGGAGAAGCCAGATTCCAGGCTGTGTGGCACAGCAGCAAACTGAGCTTGCCTCCCATCCCGTCGGCTCCATCTTTGACCCATCAGCAAGAGACGATTGCTGTCCTCAACTCCAAGGGGCAGTGCCCACACTGGCGTGTCCACTGTCCTCTCATGGGCATGTCAGTCCGTCCCGGGGTGAGCCTCCATCTGAATCTGACAGAGCCTGCAGCCAGACTGCTGAGTCTGAAGCTGGGCTCTCCATCTACGGGCTGCATGGGGCAATCCAGGGGAAGCTACTGACCTCTGTGCCCCGGTCTCCCGGTCTCCCAAGTGGGGGTGATACCTACTCCCAGAGATTTGGGAGGACTCCATGAGCTTACGCATGCAGAATGCTGATCTCAACGTGCTTGGAACACAGAGGACATTGGGTGTGTCTTTCCACTAGTATCATCAGCACAAGCAATCCTGTGAGTCCTTTAAAATGTTGGTTAAACACTGTATCTATAAACCAGAGGTCACCTCCCAGCCAGTAATTCTTCACACTCCAGTACCCTCAGAGCCACCTCAAATGGAAATCTTCTTGCGTACAAAGTTCAACAAACTACATAGCTCTGTGTTTTGGCAACCGCAGTATGGTGAATCATTTGTAGGAGGTCAGGTGTGAGAGGTATTTGCTGAGTCCTGTTTGCAACCAGGAAACTATTTTCAGAGTCAGTTTAATAAGGGATCTTGACCGCATTCCCACCTACCTTTGACTCCAAGTAAATGTTGGCCAAGGACATCTTAGAGATTTTGTAGAGACAGATGGAGAGGGAGACGGCACACAGCACAAAGAGCATGTAATTAATGGCCACACGCACGGAGATGATGACCTTCCTCTCCCAATTTCCTGTCTTCACCAGCACCACACAGGTTAAATTCACCAACAGGAAAACGAGGCTGATGAAGAGTGAGGCCAGGTAGAGGGGCAATCTGGAAAGGACCAGAGAGAAACGTAAGGCACCGCGCCCTGGATCAATCCAGAAGGAAAACGCAGTATTTTTTGGGTAAGCGCTAGAAGCAGAACGTGCCAACTTTAGCACCTAAGCATACACGTTTTGGAGGTAGCCGTTTCCAGATCCAGATTACAGATCAGCTATGAACGGTGCCCTCTGGAAGGTGCCCTGGGAGCCTCGCGTCTCCTGCCTCCAGGAGGTGGTGCCGTCTGCCACAGCCCCCTACCCGAGGCTGGACGGACGCAGGCTGGCTGGGTCCCGGGCCATTTTCAGCCTGTAGACTTCCTTAGTGAGTAGAGCAAGGTCTACAGAAAGACTTCTTGGATTTACTAAAACTAAAGTCGGCAGCCGCAAGCTTCTCTTCAGGACTGTCCGTGTTGTTGACTTCCTTCAATAAACATGCAACTAAAGAACGGACTTGCTTGGCTCAAAAACAGACTGGGTCTAAGCTGAATACGTTTGTAAATCCAAAGATGAAAACTGTTAACTAAAAGCGGTTTTGAAGCTAGACTGTCTTCCAAAGCTGTGACAGACCAGGACATAGAAACCTGGGTGACAGGGTGCCTGGGGGGCTCAGTCTGTGAAGCATCTGCCTTCAGCTCAGGTCATGATCTTAGGGTCCAGGGATCGAGTCCCACATTGGGCTCCTTGCTCAGCAAGGACTCTACTTCTCCCTCTCCCTCTACCCCTCGCCCCTGCTCGTGCTCCCACTATCCAACAAAAATCTTAAAAAAAAAAATTCCTGGATGGCAGTCCCAGCTCCAGACGTCATGTCACTGACAGGACTCATGGGGGTTGGGGCACAGGGAGAAAGAGAACATTGACGTCAAGGGTGATGAAGCCAGGCATACCTCGACACGGACCGTGCAGCACCCACGACAGCTAGTATGATTGGCCCCCTGCCGCGCCTTTCCATCTTGGATTTTCACACAATGGCAACCAAGCCTCTGTCCCACCCTCCTTCCTTCCCCTCCCCTTGCTCTCATGTGCCCGGTGTGACCCAGAGACACACGGACCTGAGACATCGGGCCAGACTCTCGGTCACTCTGGGCTGCGTGTCCTTATCTATAAAAGAGAGAGATGAGGACTCCCATCCTGCCTCAAAGAGCCGCTGTGAGATTCCAGTGGGCCCTGTGCCTTCTTGTCTTGTTACTCCTCTGTCTTCACCCCGCGGAGCCTCAAGGTCTCACCCCAGCTTCTCCTTTGGTTAACAGCAACTTATAGAAAGTCTTCAGCTCATCCCGTCATTCCTTCCTCCACAGGTACTCCCCTGCCGACCCCACATTCTCCCAGGCCCCCATGACCTACTCCCAAATGGAAAGGTGTCAACTCTTGGCCGCCATCTTTCCCTGCCTTCTGGAGCTCCCTTGTCCATCGCACCACAGCCCTACTCCTGCCTCCTGTTCCTCTGTCTGACCCGCCCCTGGATAGCCCCTGGTTCCTCTTCCTCCCCCAAAGTGATGATACCCTTGGCCCTGTCCTCTCCACCCTGGGAAACACGTTTACTCTCACAGCTTCAGTTACAGCCTCAGACGACTAAGTTCATGAAGCTCGTCTTGAGCCACGGCCGCTGTCCCACATTCAGACTCACGTTCCAAACAGCCTGCCACCGAGGCTGTCACCTCAGACCACGCCCACGCCTAACTCGCGATGTTCCTACGCCAGCACTCCTCTCGGTCTTCCTATTTCTCTGAAAGGCACAATTTTTTGCAGACTCCTAAACTGTGAAGATCATCGATCTCACCCCCAGTTTAACCAGTTGTCACATTCAACAGATTCTTTATTCCTGCTCTGCTAGTTGTGGGCCCCCTTTCCCATCATCACCAACCACACAGCCTCATGCTTCTGCCTAAAACCAACATGATGGTGTCCAGACCGACCCCAACCTCACCCTCCCACCCTCCAGTCCCTGCACTTCAAGTCAGTCTACAGAGCCAGGCTGATCGATGGGCGCCCCACATACTAATTAAGCCAGTCTGTGTGCTGGCCCGAAGCCCATCTGGGTGTCCCACCTCCCTGTCTTTACACAAGCTGCTCTTTCTGCCTAAAACCTTCCTGCCCTTCCACTTCTATCCTATCCTACTCGGTGAGCCTCTAGGACCCCTGCTAAACAGAATTCTGCCTGGTATTGTCTTTTTTTTTAAGATTTTATTTACTTATTTGACAGAGCGCGTGCACAAGTGTGCACACACACAAACGGCGGAGGGGCAGAGAGAGAAGGAGAAGCAGGCTCCACGCTGAAGAGGGAGCCCGAGGACGATGACATAGGGCTCGATCCCAGGACCCCAAGATCACAACCTGAGCTGAACTGCCTGTTATTATCTTATAGAAATCGGCTGTGTTGTGAAACTTGAAACAACATGGGCAAAGTATTTGTCATCTAACATTAAGGTCAAAGTCAGAAAGCAAATTCACAAAGGTGGCAAACATCTGTCCTGGGAGATACATGTGAAAACATGTAATAGAAAACATCACTGTGTCTCCTCAGAGTTGGAGGGAGTTTCTGTGGGTCAGGAGGGGAGAAGTTCACTAGATTTGGTTTCTTGCTGTCCACATGTCTATATTCACAAGCTTCTAACCTTTTTCTATTTTATAACTTTTTCTAATGAGCTTATAGAACTTTTATAATGAGAAAGAATACCTTGCAAAACTTAATGTTTCCCCCTGGGCCTGTGGCTCTGGAAGAAAGGGAGAGATTTGGAGGTGTGGAGAGAGAGAGGACCTGCAGGGTGGGTATGGGGGGTGCGGAACCGATCCTATCGCAAGGGTGCGTTTCCATGGCAACAGTGTTTGACTCTCTGTGCCAGAATTACTACTTCTCAGCTCAAACCACAGGGTCAGGATAAACAGCCTATAATAAGAAAACAAGACCAAAGGAAAAGAAAACCGATGGGACCCCACATCTGAGAAGATGACTTTACTTGTGAGCCCAGAAGGACTGGATTCTGGCTGGTCCGCAGGCACAGAGAAGAGACTCCAAGGCAGCTGACCACGGGCCTGGGGACAGAAGTGCCAGGCCCGTGGGCTGCCAGCTCATTCAACAGGGAAGAGCTCTGCTGCCTCCTACAGTGAGGGGATGGTACCAACAGCTTGTAGAGCGTTGCTTAAATTTCCCTTCTGAGATCTTAGATTCCTTACAGAACAGGAAAAGCAAAGCCTGGTTTGTTATGTTTTTTACTCACCAAAAAATCAAAGATAGAGGGAAAACAGATAAAAATGCTTAAAATCAAGGTGTCCTTGAGCTCCACCTGCCCAGTATTCAAACTTCCGAAGCCAAAGATGGAAAAATGTAGGCTAAGAGAAAAACCGAATCAAGTGGGGCACCAACTCCAGCAAAGCCGAGAGCTCGCGGATGTGTCAGGGAGCAGGGGGACCACACTGGGAAATGGGGTGGTTCTTGGTTGGGCTGAATAGAAACCATCTTCAAAAACACTGAACGGCTACAGGAGGAGCTTGGGGTGAGAAATTTCAACTAGTTCTAGAGTGATGGCTTGTGTTTGTTTCCAAATGAGTTGTGGTTCAGTTAGGGAAGCCAGTCTATTTAAAAGCCAACATGCAGAATCATCTCAAGGGATAAATCATGGCCTGAAATGTCTGCAGTAGCATCTGGCTTAAGAGAAATGGTGAACTGAACAGAGAAGACAGAAGATGGGCGTAAACCTGAATAATCTGAGGGTTTATTATTACATCGGAGTTAACAGGCTTCTCCCATTGAAACCTCACCCTCTTGTCTTCAAGAAACTCTTCCATCTTCTCCAGCCCCAACATCCCATCCAACCGAATTTCCCCTGGTCTTCTACCTTCAACTCTGCAAATCCCCTCCCACTAAAATCATCCTATCCCACTGTTTGCACTTTGGTTCAAGGATCAAGTACTGCCCCCCCCTTCTCATCTCATAGACCCCGTCCCCCAAGGGCTCAGAGGTTGAAAACTTTTGAAACAGCCTTCCTTTCTGACCAGTGCTTTCATATATCACTTCTATAAGAGACCTCATTACCCCAGCCTCAACCAACCACTTCCAAAATAAGATCAGCTCCATGATCCAATCAATATTCTTCTTCCTCCCAGTCTTCCCCCATTCTTGGCTCCCCAGTCCCCCTGGCTGATCTACATGTCTAGTCAAGAGGATGGAGGCAGAGATCATGGGTGCAGAGGAAAGGCCAGCTACTTTGTTACCAGAGAAGGGAGGGGACTGTGTACTTGGAACTGCTCCTTTAAAGGGCTCTCCTTAGGACCAATGCTTTTTCATGGTGGATGCTGAAGTCCCAGTTGAGTGGTCTGGTAGAAGCCAGAACCCAACTACCCAAAAAGTAGTGAACAAGGACTTCAAGATCAGTGCAAAAAAACAAATACGACACCATGAGTCTCATGACCTGTCTCTTGGCCTGAGTACTGTTGTATACTTTCTGAATTTCAGTTTTCCTGGACAGAAAATGGAGATCAAAATGTACATTTTCATGATCTTAAAAGTTCTCATCACAAGAAACAACAATTTTTATAACCATATATGGTGATGGATATTAACTGGACTTACTAAGGTGACCATTTTGCAATACGCCAATATCAAATCATTCCGTGGTATACCTGAAACTAATATAATGTTATATGTCAATTATATCTTGAGAAAAAGACACTTTCAGAATTTTAAATAAAAACTGTTCATAAATTTAAGATTATATTTTTAAATAAAATACAATAGGTATACAATTTTACATATTTTTAAAGTCACAAAATAAATTTTCATTTTGATTCAAGAAGGTAAGTGGCCAAAATTTCCTTTCCAGAAATGTCTGCCCATGGCATGTCTGCCACGCCCAATTGGAGCTGTCCTGGGCAGGGACATCAGGACACCATGCACCTGCCCCTTATCTTCTGAATGCCTGTCTCCCCATCCCCTCTGACCAAGTCTGACCCTTTTTTAAGCCACTGGTTCCTTGCTCTTGAGGGTGCTGGGGTCACAGACCTCTGAAAATTTAGGGACAATGATGAACCCTCTCCACAGGAAAAACATGCCTAGCCACCTCGTCACGTAAACTTGGCATGTGATTTAAGGCATTCCCTTCCAGATTACAAGCCTCTCCTTTCAGCACAGCATTGACTGACTTCTTCCACAGAATTCCTGTGACTCGCACAGTACACGGCAGCCCAGGGCAGAAATTGCTCATGCTCCCCAACGTCTGCTATTTTGCTGGATTCTGTGAGTTTTTGTGTTGTTCAGGACATCTTTACAGAGTGTTTGTTTCTCAAGGACACAGACGACATTTCTGCCTCCAGGTGCCTAACCAAGTCCTCAATAGTCAAAAGTATATTTGCCAAATGAGGATGGAAATCACCCCCGGGTACTTACCAGTATTTGAGTAATTCTGGAGAATATTTTGACTTGGCTTTGAAAATCACCTGCAATGACAGAACAACACGGGGGTTGGGGGTACAGTATACTGTTATCAACAAACCAACATCATCACTCAGAACTCCTCTTCCCCTTTATACCCAGGTGCCAGGGCCCAGGTTCTGAATCCCAGATGCCTGCTTTGTGAGAATGTTTGTTAAGCTAAAGATTTTTCAAGCTATCCACACAATTTCAAAAGTAAAGATATTTAAATGATGAAAATGGATAAAAAGGGGAAAAAGAGGGGCTCCTGGGTGGCTCAGTCGTTAAGCAACTGCCTTTGGCTCAGGGCGTTATCCCAGCGTTCTGGGATTGAGCCCCACATCAGGCTCCTCTGCTGGGAGCCTGCTTCTTCCTCTCCCACTCCCCCTGCTGTGTTCCCTCTCTTGCTGGTTATCTGTCTCTCTCTGTCAAATAAATAAATAAAATCTTAAAAAAAAAAGGAAAGGTATTACTGGTCTACCACTGACAAGTATTTCTCTTATAAGATTCGTATGTCAACCCGTACTTCCTGTAGAGATCAACAGTCTGCTCTCACCCTTTCTTAGAATTTTCATTGGCACCAAATCCATGTTGTTTGAATATGTAAGTGCCCATCTACCCAGGCCTCAAATTTTGCGGCCCATTTGCAATGTCTCCAGGCCATAGAAGCATCAAACGACCATTATCTACAGGAGAAACATTGTGTGTGGAAATTTCTCCACATCTTTTGTATCCTGTGCAATTACTAACGTGTTCACGCAGGGTGCGGCGGCCGACCTGGCAGTGCCTCTGAGAAGGCAAAGAGGAGAGAAAAGGTAGGTGGCAGCTCACGCTCCAGCCCCAACTGTGACGTGACTGCTGTGCCCACAGCACGTGCAAACAGGGGCTTCTGAGGCAAGCGCAGGTGGCCCACAGGGGTGTCGGGGGGCTGGCTGGGGAACTGGGATGGGGTACGGTGGAGCAGCAATACACGTGCTCATGCCCATGCTCTCCCGGATCCCTGGTGTCCAGGGGAGGGGGCAACACTGCAAGAACGGTGATGCCCTTGCTGTGGATGGTGTCAGGACCTACAAGCCCCTCTGCACGGAGCACCTAAGCACGCTCCCAGCCTCAGCCTGGCCTGCCAGCCCTCTCGGTCTCGCCTCTCCCCGCCAACCCCTCACACGCTCTCCTGCTTCTCAGCTCCCTTTGCATTTGTTGCTTCTCCCAGATTTTGCTCAGCCCCTGAAAATATGTGTCTAAGGGGCAGATACAGTGCCTGAGCTGGACAGAGTGAAGGACAAGGCAGAACGGGATGGGCAGCATGAGCATGGTTCCTGGGGGAGGGGAGGAGAGAACAGGCAGCTCCGGGGCCTCTGAGGCCACACAGTATCATTGCCTCCTTGCCTGGGGAAGACGCGGTGAGAAAACTGTGTGCAAGAGGGATATCTGAAAGTAACCCCAGGGAATTTTACAGCGGATCCTAAGTACGTGGCTAAGTGTGCTGATGCAGATGTCACAAGGGAGCCTCCATGGGGACTGTATGGGTCAGTTCCCAGCACACATATGCAACAAGAGAAGCCATTTTCCTCTGGGAGCCTTCTAAAAGGCATTCTCCTGAGGACCTTCAGTAGGTAATTCTCAGACTTACATGTGCATAAGACCCACTGTGGAAAACAATATGAAGAACCTTCAAAACATTAAAAAAAGAAATATCAGGGGCACCTGAGTGACTCAGCTGGTGAAGTCTCTGCTTTTGGCTCAGGTCATGATCTCAGGGTCCTGGGATCGAGTCCTACATCTGGCTCCTTGTTCAGCGGGGAGCCTGCTTCTCCCTCTCCATCTGCCTGCCACTCCCCCTGCTTGTGCTCTCTTGCTCTCTCTCTTTCTCTGACAAATAAATAAATAAAATCTTAAAAAAAGAGAAATAGCATACAATCCAGTAATTCCCTTACCGTGTATTTACGCAAAGAAAACAAAAACACTAATTTGAAAAGATATCTGCACCCCTATATTTACTGCAGCATTATTTCCAACAGCCAACGAATGGAAGCCATCCAAGTGTCCCCTGACAGATGAATGGATAAAGACGATGGGGTATGTATATACAATGGAATATTACTTGGTCTTAAAAAAGAATGAGATGTTGCCATTTGCAACAACATGGATGGACCTACGGGGTATTATGCTAAGTGAGATAAGTTGGAGAAAGACAACTACCATATGATTTCACATCGATGGGGAATCTGAAAAAAACAAAACAAACAAAAACAAACAAGCAGATTCTGAAATGCAGCGAACTGGTGGGGGCCAGAGGAGAGGTGGCTGGGGGGATGGGCAAAACAGGTGAAAGGGATGAAGAGGTACAAGCTTCCAGTTATACAGTAAATAAGTCACAGAGATGAAAAGTACAGCACAAGGAAGATAGTATTGTCATAACGTGGCATGGTGACAGACGGTGACCGCACACATCATAGTGAGCGCTAACACCTAGACGTGTCCGACCATATGCTGTTCACCTGGAACTATTATAACACTGTGTGTGAATTACACTTCAATTGGAAAAAAAATGAATCACCTGGGGAACTTGCTAAAGATGCAAATCCCACAGCCCCACCTTCAGAGAGGCCAACCCCCTGGGTCTGGGGAGGGGCGCAGGAATCTGTCTGCTAAAGAACTCCCAGCCCAGGTGATTGTGAATCAGCTAGTCCAAGGACCACCTCCTGAGAAACAGGCTCCTCTTGAAGGGCTTTGCAATCACTCATTTAGAACACGCTGAAAGAGGCAATCAAAATAATCAGACCACACTGAGAGTCAGGGCAGGGCATGATGCAAAGAACAGAGGTCAGGGGATGCTGGAGGTCCACAGACAGCCGCCCAGACACACACAGCCCTGCCCTGCCTCTGATGTCTCAGCAACAGACTTCCTATCTGGGGGAGGGGGAAGCGCAGGGATTCCCACAGACTTATAGGAAGCAAATCTACAACCTCCCACCCTTAAACACTTTTTTCGAGCCCTTCGTTGTCTCTCTGCAGCCCGTAAGGAGAAATACTACAAAACAACATCTCTTCGGATTAAGGAACAGATTAATACATGACTCCAAAATTTTGCTACAAAATGTGACTGATTCACCAAACATAGTACAACAATTTTGGGGAAATGCTCCTTAAATAGTACTTGGGGACCTCGTTTTTAAGAATTCTTAATTATTTTAATATTTTAATAATTCTTAATTAGGAATTCACAGATGTCAAAGGGTAGAGAAGAAACTACAGTATTTTTTAAAAAAGTGCTTGACCTTGTCAATACACAAATATTTTTAATACTGGGCCACACTTGAATATCATTCTCAATGGGAAAAAGCTGAGCCCCTTTCCCTTAAGATCAGGAACATGACAAGGATGCCTACTCTTGCCACTATTATTCAACATAGTACTAGAAGTCCTTGCAACAGCAATCAGACAACAAAAAGGGATAAAAGGTATCCAAATCAGCAAAGAAGTCAAAATGTCTCTCTTCGCAGAAGACATGATACTTTACATGGAAAATCCAAAAGACTCCACCCCCAAATTACTAGAACTCATACAACATTTCAGTAATGTGGCGGGATACAAAATCAATGCTCAGAAATCAGTTGCATTTCTATACATGAACAATGAGACTGAAGAAAGAGAAATTAGGGAATCGATCCCATTTACAATAGCACCAAAAATCATATGTTATCTCGGAAGAAACTTAACCGGAGAGGTAAAGGATCTATATTCTATAAACTACAGAACACTGATGAAAGACATTGAAGAAGACACAAAAAGATGGAAAAACTTTCCATGCTCATGGATCGGAAGAATAAACATAGTTAATTAAAATGTCTATGCTAACCAGAGCAATCCACACTTTCAATGCTATCCCGATCAAAATACCAAGGACATTTTTCAAAGAGCTGGAACAAACAATCCTACAATTTGTGTGGAACCAGAAAAGACCCCGAATCTCCAAGGAACTGTTGAAAAGGAAAAACAAAGCTGGGGGCATCACAATGCTGGATTTCGAGCTGTACTACNCTGTACTACAAAGCTGTGATCACAAAGACAGCATGGTACTGGCACAAAAACAGACACATCGACCAATGGAACAGAATAGAGAACCCAGAAATGGACCCTCGGCTCTTTGGGCAACTAATCTTTGATAAAGCAGGAAAAAACATCCGGTGGAAAAAAGACAGTCTCTTCAATAAATGGTGCTGGGAAAATTGGACAGCTACATGCAAAAGAATGAAACTTAACCACCCTCTCACACTATACACAAAGATAAACTCCAAATGGATGAAAGACCTCAACATGAGACAGAAATCCATCAAAATCCTGGAGGAGAACACAGGCAGCAACCTCTTTGACATCGGCCACAGCAACTTTATTCATGACACATCTCCAAAGGCAAGAGAAACAAAAGAAAAAATGAACTTGTGGGACTTCATCAAGATCAAAAGCTTCTGCACAGCCAAGGAAACAGTCAAAAAAACTAAGAGGCAGCCCATGGAATGGGAGAAGATATTTGCCAATGACGCTACAGATAAAAGACTGATATCCAAGATCTATAAAGAACATTTCAAACTCAATACAGGAGAAACAAATAATCAAACCAAAAAATGGGCAGAAGATATGAATAGACACTTTTCCAGTGAAGACATACAAATGGCTAACACAGACAAAAAAATGTTAAAAATCATTAGCCATCAGAGAAATTCAAATCAAAACCACACTGAGATACCACCTTACACCAGTTAGAATGGCAAAAAATGACAAGACAAGAAACAACAAATGTTGGAGAGGATGTGGAGAAAGGGGAACCCTCTTACACTGTTGGTGGGAATGCAAGTTGGTACAGCGACTCTGGAAAACAGTGTGGAGGTCCCTTAAAAAGTTAAAAATTGAACTACCCTATGACCCAGCCATTGCACTACTGGGTATTTACCCCAAAGATACAGACGTAGTAAAGAGAAGGGCCATATGCACCACAAGGTTCATAGCAGCATTGTCCACAATAGCTAAATCATGGAAGGAGCCGAGATGCCCTTCAACAGATGACTGGATTAAGAAGCTGTGGTCCATATATACAATGGAATATTACTCAGCTATCAGAAAGAACGAATTCTCAACATTTGCTGCAACATGGACGGCACTGGAGGAGATAATGCTAAGTGAAATAAGTCAAGCAGAGAAAGACAATTATCATATGATTTCTCTCATCTATGGAACATAAGAACTAGGATGATCGGTAGGGGAAGAAAGGGATAAAGAAAAGGGGGGTAATCAGAAGGGGGAATGAAACATGAGAGACTATGGACTATGAGAAACAAACTGAAGACTTCAGAGGGGAGGGGGTGGGGGAATGGGATAGACTGGTGATGGGTANTCTCAGAAAGGACGATTACCCAACATTTGCAGCAACATGGACGGGACTGGAGGAGATTATGCTAAGTGAAATTAGTCAGGCAAAGAAAGACAATTATATGCCTTCACTCATTTATGGAACGTAAGAAACAGTGGGGAGATAAGTAGGAGAAGAAAGGGAAGAAGAAGGGGGGGTAAACAGAAGGGGGAATGAAGCATGAGAGACTGTGGACTCTGGGAAACAAACTGAGGGCTTCAGAGGGGAGGGGGGTGAGGAACTGGGACAGGCTGGTGATGGGTATTAAGGAGGGCATGTATTGCATGGTGCACTGGGTGTTATACACAAACAATGAATCATGGAACACTACGTTAAAAAAACAAAACAACAACAACAAAAAAACAAATACTGGGCCACACTTTTGAGGCTTGGTAAGTGGCAGGTAACTTCAGCCCCAGTGACTCAGTTTACTCATATACACCAGGCCTATCCCGGTGCTCCCAGGCAGGGCCAAAGGGCACTCCATGGGGTAGAAAAATACAAGCAGTCCTGCCTTCAACAGGCCTACAGCCAAAGAGGAGAGACCTAGAGGAGCCAAGACAGGACACCGACCAGAAAGGCTCCAGCCCCAGCTGGTCCTAGCTCAGGCAGCCAGCCGACAAGCAAGCCATGGACTCTACCTCGTGGTGGGCACCTGGGACTCCTCTGCTCCCAGTCCCGTACTGCCCCACTCTGACACTTGCAGCTCCTGGTCACCTGAAGACGGCAGGAAGGAGGAGTATGGGGTGGATCAGGGTCGAGTCATGGTGAATCAGTCTTCCTGCTTGCTCCTCCCACCTGCCAGTGCTGGGTCTTCAGGGCCGGGATGCGCAGAATGAAAGACCCCCCCACCCCAATGGCTAAGCAAGGAGGGAAACACAACCTTCTTTATAAATCCAACAACAGACCCTTCTGGACTTCCCACAGCCCCCGGCCTCTGCAGCTCTGCCTGCACCGTTCAGTTGGGAGGGGGCTGGACAGAGTCCGGTATGGGAGGATGGTGTCCAAGGCCAGCATGGACCCCGAACACCCTTCCTGGAACATGGTGAAGGATGGGGTTTCCAGCCGTGACCATCAAATATCTGGTCTAGTATTTAAGCCTTCGAAGCAATCCCGTGCTTTGCCCAGTAGCTCCACTCTTACAAATTTATTCTGAAGCAGGCTTCTCAAGGTGTTCCTACAGAATTGAGAACTAATAAATGTTACTGGAAATAAGTGTCATGTGATCAAATAAATTTAGAAACTGCTAGGCTAAATGGTTTTTCCCTGCAGGAATTTCCCAGTCTTTAAAAGACTAATACCTGCTGTAAACCTTCAAGCAAAACATACAGCTTGAGGCAGTTTCCAAACTTATTTGGCCGCCTATGGTCTTCTGAGTGTTCCAAGGAACAGAGTTCGGGAGACGCTGCCCTATGTGCCAAGCACGGATGGACCCTGCTCACCATGGCCTTAGTCAGAGTCACAGTCATTATAACACAACAAACATGAAGGATAACTTTAAAACGATACTGACGTCCCCCCTGACGCAGGGACACCAGCCACGCAGCTCACAGAGCTCGAGGGGCCCCTGGGTGAGGCGTCCCATCCTGAGGGGGGCCCAGGCCCCAGCCCGCAGAGCTCACTCTCATCCCTGCCTGGAGGGTTTAAAAGCCATCACCAGGGAGAGGCACAATCTGATCCTCAGTAAATGATCTGACTCTCTCTAAACTAAAAGCCAAAGCCAACAAGAATGGCACTGGAGGAGATAATGCTACATGAAATAAGTCAAGCAGAGAAAGACAATTACTGTATGGTTTCACTCATTTATGGAATATAAGAAATAGCAGGGAGATCAGTAGGAGAAGGAAGGGAAGAATGAAGGGGGG
>NW_023180826.1:0-1586 GCF_002007445.2 Ailuropoda melanoleuca | reverse complement strand
CGTTACCTTGGAATTAACTTAACCAGAGACGTAAAGGACCTATATGCTAGAAACTATACAATCACTTTTGAAAATATTGAGGAAGACATAAAAAGATGGAAAAATATTCCATGCTCATGGATTGGAAGAATTAACATAGTTAAAATGTCCATGCTACCCAGAGCAATCTACACTTTCAGTGCTATCCCAATCTAAATAAATAAAATCTTAAAAAAAAGAGAAATAGCATACAATCCAGTAATTCCCTTACCGTGTATTTTATGCAAAGAAAATGAAAACACTAATTTGAAAAGATATCTTCACCCCTATGTTTACTGCAGCATTATTTCCAACAGCCAATGAATGGAAGCCATCCAAGTGTCCCCTGACAGATGAATGGATAAAGATGATGGGGTATGTATATACAATTGAATATTACTTGGTCTTAAAAAAGAAGGAGATGTTGCCATTTGCAACAACATGGATGGACCTATGGAATATTATGCTAAGTGAGATAAGTTGGAGAAAGACACTACCATATTATTTCACATCAATGGGGAATCTGAATAAAACAAAGCAAACAAAAACAAACAAGCAGATTCTGAAATGCAGCAAACTGGTGGGGGCCAGAGGAGAGGTGGCTGGGGGGATGGGCAAAACAGGTGAAAGGGATGAAGAGGTACAAACTTCCAGTTATACAGTAAATAAGTCACAGAGATGAAAAGTACAGTACAAGGAAGATACTCAGTATTGTCATAACGTGGCATGGTGACAGACGGTGACCGCACACATCATGGTGAGCACTGAGTAACACCTAGACGTGTCCGACCACTATGCTGTACACCTGGAATTATTATAACACTGTGTGTGAATTACACTTCAATTGAAAAAAAAAATGAATCACCTGGGGAACTTGCTAAAGATGCAAATCCCACAGCCCCACCTTCAGAGAGGCCGACACCCTTGGTCTGGGGAGGGGGCGCAGGAATCTGTCTGCTAAAGAACTCAGCCCAGGTGATTGTGAGTCAGCTAGTCCAAGGACCACCTCCTGAGAAACAGGCTCCTCTTGAAGGGCTTTGCAATCACTCATTTAGAACACGCTGAAAGAGGCAATCAAAATAATCAGACCACACCGAGAGTCAAGGCAGGGCATGATGCAAAGAAAAGAGGTCAGGGGATCCTGGAGGTCCACAGACAACCCCCCCAGACACACACACTCCTGCCCTGCCTCTGATGTCTCAGCAACAGACTTCCTATCTGGGGGAGGGGGAAGCGCAGGGATTCTCACAGACTTATAGGAAGCAAATCTACAACCTCCCGCCCTTAAACAATTTTTTCGAGCCCTTCATTGTCTCTCTGCAGCCCGTAAGGAGAAATACTACAAAACAACATCTCTTCGGATTAAGGAACAGATTAATACATGACTCCAAAATTTTGCTACAAAATGTGACTGATTCACCAAACATAGTACAACAATTTTGGGGAAATGCTCCTTAAATAGTACTTGGGGACCTCGTTTTTAANATCGCTTTTAAGAATTCTTAATTATTTTAATATTTTAATAATTCTTAATTAGGAATTCACAGATATCAAAGGGTAGAGAAGAA
>NW_023180825.1:0-923 GCF_002007445.2 Ailuropoda melanoleuca | reverse complement strand
GGGAGTTAAGCCTCAAATCAGAGCTCTGCCTGTCCCAGCCACCCTTAGCAGCCTTGTCCTGTGCCTCCGCCTCCAGCTGCCCTTTCTGGTGGCCCTGAGCTAAGGGGGACAACATGACCATATGGTAATGGGGAATNACAACATGACCATATGGTAATGGGAAACTCTCCACTCCTAGTGATGATGCTGTGAGGGTATTCCTAGTCCCCAGTTAAGTCATGCAATGCAGCAAGTGATGATACATCAGGATGGATGGTGCAAAGTAGAGTTTCACTGAGAACATGACAAAGACGTTTAAGTGACAGAATAGTATGTAATTAAACATACATATATCCTATGGAAGTGAAGGGAAAAGTAAACAACGGGGTCAAAAAGAGGAATGGGAGTTCCGAGCAGCAGGCTGGAGTAGTCGGGGCTCGGGGGTGTCTCGTGGAGGAAGTGACCAGGAGACTGGTCACTGGTTACCACGGTGCAGCACCAGGGTTCGCGCTCTGCCTGACCTGGNGCAGCATCAGGGTATGCGCCCTGCCTGACCCGCGACCCCAGGGGCCTTGGGGGCGTTCTAGCTCCAGACGATCTCCAGACTGCAAATCGGCCTGAGCTTAGCCTCTGTGGTCTGGGTCCTTTGCCCCTGGGGGTGTCTCTTTCTCTGCTGCTTGTTTTGTTTTCCTCTGAGCTGCACTATTTTGTGTGGTACTTTTAATTGACACACATTCTTTCTGAAAATAAGTGGAATAGAAGTCATACTTGTCTGTCTGTCTGTCCAAATGGAGAGGAAAAACAGGTCTACAGAGAATGGAAATGTAGTTGGAATTTCAAATCTTTTGTCTAAGGCATTACTAAATGTGAGTTAAACAAAAAATGCAAAATTAGAGCAAAATATTTTATCTGTTTTATTAAAAGATGCATCCTAAATTCCTAGT
>NW_023180824.1:0-797 GCF_002007445.2 Ailuropoda melanoleuca | reverse complement strand
TAAAGACAGTAGAAAAACTGAACTATTTTAAAACAGATAAATGACATGGTTTTTAAAGGCCAGTCTTGAACAAATGATTTTCAATATATTTAGATATAGAAATATAGTTGTAAGGGGCGCCTGGGTAGCGCAGTCGTTAAGCGTCTGCCTGTGGCTCAGGGCATGATCCTGGCGTTCTGGAATCGAGTCCCACCTCAGGCTCCTCCAGTTGGAGCCTGCTTCTTCCTCTCCCACTCCCCTGCTGTGTTCCCTCTCTCGCTGGCTGTCTCTCTGTCACATAAATAAAATCTCTTTAAAAAAAAAAAGAAATATAGATGTAGACGTGGTGTGCTCATGCCTGTGAGTGCACACACACTACATTTGTGTGTGTAGACTATATTCCCTAGCTCTGTTCCCTGAGGGGACCTGGGACACCAACACCCTAATAGCAAAGAACACAGTTAGTGTTCAGCTCTTGGTTTCTTTTCCTTTCTTCTTTTCTTTTTTTCCTGAAGATTTTATTTATTTATTTGTCAGAGAGAGAGAGAGAGCACAAGCAGGGGGAGCAGCAGGTAGAGAGAGGGGGAGAAGCAGGCTCCCCATCAAGCAGAGAGCCCAATGTGGGACTTGATCCCAGGACCCTGGGATTATGACCTGAGCTGAAAGCAGACACTTAACTGACTGAGACCCTCAGTTCCCCCTCTTTTCTTTTCATTGTTTTTTTTTTAAGATTTATTTATTTATTTCACAGAGAGAGACAGCCAGTGAGAGAGGGAGCACAAGCAGGGGGAGTGGGAGAGGAAGAAGCAGGCTCCCAG
>NW_023180823.1:0-2191 GCF_002007445.2 Ailuropoda melanoleuca | reverse complement strand
GGGGTCCGACCCCCGGGAGCTCCGGTAGCAACAGGCCAAGCGTCTGGGAGCAGCCCTGCTGTGCCGGCTCCATGACACCACACGGTGTGGTGACGAGAGGACACTTTCCCAGCGTGGGGAGCTCGCCCGGGGCTTTGCCCAAGCTCCTTCGCAGGTCTGGGCTGGCAGCCGGGCCNCGCCTGGGGCTTTGCCCAAGCTCCTTCGCAGGTCTGGGCTGGCAGCCGGGGCGGGAGCATGTCAGAAGGGTCAGGCATGACATGTACTGGGGGCATGTATTCTTTCCTCTTGCAAAATGATCAGTTTCCAGGTTTCAGATGGAAGTTCTGGGCTCTGGGTGGATTTCTGAAGGCAGGAGCCCCCCAGCTCCCAGGGTGGTGGTGAAGCTGTGCCCTCCCGTGGGTGACAGGTGCTGCTGGCTGCTGGCTCCTCTCTCTCGGGCTGCAACTACCGCTGCCCCTCGCGTTCTGGCCCCAAGGACGGCTCACTGCGTCTGATGGGCTGAAGGGGATCCTCAGAAGGATAATGACCACTGCTTTGCCACAAACACTTGCTGACCTGTCAGAGACCACCAGTGCCCTTTTCAGGGGCTCCCGGGGGGGTCTGCCTCCTCGGACGGGGCTCCAGCTTCTCTCTCTAGATTGCAGGATTCTGGCGGGAAGTTGGTGTGGCCTCCAGCCAAAACTTGGCACTGAAGACCCCAAAGAGGCTGGAAGCCTTGTTCCTGACCTTAGGTGGACATGAGCTGATCATGAAGGCTTCATATAACAGGTGAGGGTCTCTGGGGGCCCCCGGGAGCCCCAGTAGGAACAGGCAAGTGAGGCCGAGTGCCTGGGAGTCTGGGTATGCCAGCTGCTGCTGTGGGGTCTGGACGGTGTCAATCTTCCCTGTGTCCAAAACCCAAGACCTTGACCCCCATCCCCGACATCAGACCCTCCAGCCTCCTGGATCTGCCCCTAGGACTTCATCTTCTCCCAAAAATAAGCATAGAGTGTTGATAAAGCCCCATTAAGTTGTAAGAAAAAAAAGTGGGCACGGGGCTCTCTGGATGCCCCCGTTCTGCACCTCCACCATCCTAATCCTGGCCCAGGATCTCCTGGGTACAGACACACTGCTGGGGCCCTTTCTGAGGACACCTTCCCCTCTCTGCACCGCTTGGGATGTGCCCGGCAGAAGGAATGCAGGCTGGGATTTCCCTGGCGAGCACTTTGCTGCTTTTCAGCTCAGGCAGTTGTGAGACAGAAAAAATAGTGAGCTCAGAAATAGATGTTTCGGGGACATTCATTTTTCCTGGTAAGAACCCTTGCCCTGTTGCTACAGTTACAACCCTCTGGCCCTGCACACCAGCTACTACACTTGGCCTTGGTATTTTTACTGTGCTGTTCCCCATGCTGTTCCCTGCACTCCTGCTCATGCCCCAGAGGCTCCCATTCTCTTAACACAAAGTGGGTCATCCTTCCAGGGCTGCTCTACCTGTCTCCCCCTTGCCTCACATGATGGGAGGGTCTGGGTGCTGGGTGGGGAGAGGATGGAGTCAGACCCTGCACCCCACCTCCAAGGTCTGCCAAGCCAAGCAGCACCTGTTGGCCATCATGCAATCTCTCCCCTCCCCCTGCTCCTAGGCCACAGGGAGATCCACGTGATAGACACGGACTATGAGCAGTATGCCATTTTGAGGCTGTCCCTCCTTTGGCAAGGCAAGGACTTCCATGTGCTCAAATACTTCAGTAAGTGCACCCTGGGATGGGGGGCTGGGCCCGCTGGTGCCCTCCTGGGGATGGCCCAGCCCAGCCCAGCCCCCTGCGTCCCCCACAGCGCGGAGCCTGGAGGACGAGTATGGACCAGGCTTCTGGAGATTCCGCGAGTTGATGGCAGACATAGGGCTTTACCTGGTGGCCCGGCATGGTGAGCCCCAGGCCTTCTGGGTGGGCAATGGGCCCAGGACCCCGAGGGTGGGAAGAGGCCCGTCCTGAAGCACCTGACACCACCCCTGTCCTGCAGGGAGGTGTGCCAAGCTCCTAAAGGAGGTGAGCTTTGCCCCGGACCACGCTGCCCCCCAAGATGAGTCTCCTGAACTCACAGGGGCCCTGAATCACTCTGGATCCGGGGGCCTCCGGGGTGCAGACACCAGGCTGCCAGAGGGGGACCCCGGAGGTTGGGGGATCCAGGACAGGGCCGGGAGAGGGAAGGGAGG
>NW_023180822.1:483-762 GCF_002007445.2 Ailuropoda melanoleuca | reverse complement strand
AGGGAGCATGAATGAAAAGGTTCTGGATTTTCGAGGATTCAGCACCCTTCTCATTGGTAATAAAGCAGAGCATCAAGGAAAACACATCCAGCGAAAGCAGCCTTTTCACTGGGGACCCCGATTCCACATTGGTTGGAGGGGCCTGCGGAGGATCCAGCCCTTAGAAGCAAGAAACAAAGTGTGAGGGGAAAGCCCTTGAAGTCACGACGGCCTTATGGAAGGTGGAACAGGAATCAAGGTGCTTTGGTACCGTGAGTGAAACACGACGAACACAGCACT
>NW_023180822.1:0-176 GCF_002007445.2 Ailuropoda melanoleuca | reverse complement strand
TCGAGGACTCAGCGCCCTTCTCATTGGTAATAAAGCAGAGCGTCCAGAAAAACACCTCCAGCGAACAGCAGCCTTTTCACTGGGACCCCAATTCCACATTGGGTAGAGGGGCCTGGGGAGGATCCAGCCATTAGAACCAAGAAACAAAGTGTGAGGGGAAAGCCCTTGAAGTCACG
>NW_023180821.1:0-757 GCF_002007445.2 Ailuropoda melanoleuca | reverse complement strand
CTGGGCTCTGTCAGGGCACCCGGTCCGCAACAAGCCCACAAACCTCTCCCTCAAATCCCCATCCTCACTGGTGGGCCCAGGTGTGCCTAGGAGTTCGCTGTGCAGACAGCCGGGTGGCCAGCGGCGCGCTCTCTCCGCTTCTCCGCGCCGGGTCTCCCGCCGCGGGGCCCTCCTCCAGTCGCCCCCCTAACCCCCACCCGGACCACTGGACGCACCGGCTGCATCACGCTCCTGATGCCTCAGGTTGTTGAACCAGCTCTCAGAGCGCTGCACTTCCCAGGACAGTGGGGGTGAGTCCTGGCCGCCTGCGGGTCAGAGAGCGGTCCGCTCAGCGCTAGCCTCCCTGCAACCGCTTGGGGGCACGACGGCCTCCGCCCAAGCTTCTCCCGCTCACTGAGCGGCGCTGCGTTGTGACTGATCCTGTAGATTGCCTGCANAGCTTGCCTGCATCTGTTTCTTCCCCACCCTCAGGAGGTATAGGGTGGCATCCCGAAGCTAGGGGCACCAAATACTCACCCGCTGGATCCAGAGATGCAGTCAGCAGAGCTCCCAGGAGCACCACTGCCTCTGGCCTTGCGCAGAGCATGCTGACCCTGCCGCCGGGAAGGTGGGAGGTAAAAAATGAGGGACAAGGAGCTGGTGTCCCCCATGCTTACAGCCCTCACCGGGGAGGAGGTGCCTGCTGCTTTCACTTCTGGAGCAAAGTTTTAGAAGCATCACCAAGGACCCACATCCACATGCCACTCTTTTCAGGACC
>NW_023180820.1:198-565 GCF_002007445.2 Ailuropoda melanoleuca | reverse complement strand
GGCGAGACCAGACAGCGCTGGGGACGAGCTGTCAGGTGTTTCAGGGAATGGAACCAGCATGGAAACCCTGTATTACACAAAACCTCAGAGATCACCTGCAACAGCCCACATGAGCATTCCCTCATCAACAACCCCTTCCGTGCGACCATGAGGCCTTCCTTTGAATACTTACTGTCTTTCTAACCTTAATACAATGAACGTGTATTACTCTGCAATTTAAAAAGATAATAATAATAGTAATATCGTTGTGTTTAAAAATGACAGCATTCTGGGGGCGCCTGGGTGGCACACTCGTTAAGCGTCTGCCTTCGGCTCAGGGCGTGATCCCAGCGTTCTGGGATGGAGCCCCACATCGGGCTCCTCCGCT
>NW_023180820.1:0-180 GCF_002007445.2 Ailuropoda melanoleuca | reverse complement strand
TTCTTCCTCTCCCACTCCCCCTGCTTGTGTTCCCTCTCTCGCTGGCTGTCTCTCTATGTCAAATTAATAAATAAAATCTTTAAAAAAATGAAATAAAATAAAATAAAAATAAAAATGACAGCATTCTGGAGTTATCCAGCAAAGGCGAATTTAGCCCCTTACACACCTCGATAGCCCAGA
>NW_023180819.1:234-564 GCF_002007445.2 Ailuropoda melanoleuca | reverse complement strand
TAATGGATCAAAATAACCCTCTCAGTCCAGATGATCCAGATTAAATCATGTTAAAAAACAAACAAAATCACGCGCATGCGCACACACACACACACCGAGAGAGAGATTATAGATCTGTACAGCTCACAATTTGTTGTAAAAAGCTTTGCCTTTCTTTGTCACTTAGCATAATGGTTATAATACCTTCCATGCATATGATGCTTTAGGGCTTACAAAGCACTTTCACATATATTATCTGATTGGATCTTCATAATAACCCTGTAAGCTCAGTAGGACATTTCATAAATGAGGAAAATGAGGTGTACACAGGGTAAATACATTGCCTACAGC
>NW_023180819.1:0-170 GCF_002007445.2 Ailuropoda melanoleuca | reverse complement strand
AGAGACAGCCAGCGAGAGAGGGAACACAAGCAGGGGGAGTGGGAGAGGAAGAAGCAGGCTCTTAGTGAAGGAGCCTGATATGGGGCTTGATCCCAGAATGCTGGGATCACGCCCTGAGCCGAAGGCAGATGTTTAACGACTGCGCCACCCAGGCGCCCCATCAAAGTGGG
>NW_023180818.1:0-1064 GCF_002007445.2 Ailuropoda melanoleuca | reverse complement strand
GGAGCGTGGTGACTCGGTCTGGCCACAACTGGGTGTCACAGAAGGTGCTAGAAGGACCGTGGGTCTGAAGCACAGTTGGGCTCACACCCCTGGGCCCGAGACTGCCTGGGCGTGTCCAGCAGCCCAAGGACAGAGGCCCCAGGACGTTCCGCTCGAAGCCTGTAGGGCAGGAGGGGTCACTTGGTCCAGAGTGGTGTCTTTGGGGGCGGCACAGGCCCCCCGAGCAGAAGCAGGCTGCCCGCTTCCGGAGAGCCCCGGCATCCAGGCCCAAGTGGTCGTGCTGCCCAGGATCCGAGGGCGAGAGGAGCGGCAGGCCCAAGGGAGGCAGCACACAGCCCAGGGACCCAGGTCAGGGAGGGGAGAATGCATGTCCTGAGGACAACCGAGGACCAGCTACCTGAGGGAGGGGAAGCGCTCCCGGGTGACGGAGGAGGAAGGGGGCGATTGTCACAGGGGAGGGGATGATGGCGGAACTTGGGGCTGGAACCAGAGGTTCAATCCAGCCCCCTGCAGCAGGAGGACCCGCGGTCGGCCTCTGGGACCAGGTGCAGCCGGTGGACGCCTGGCCCGAGGGTGAGCCCCGCGGGCCTGGGGACACCAGCGNAGCGGTGTCTCTTGCTGTCCCCCAGCCCCACAGCCCGCGGTTCTAGCAGCTTGAGGGCAGAGCAGGTCAGAGGGGCAGGTGGGAGCAGAGAGGGCCAGGGCCTTCCCTCATGGACCAGGAGCCCCTCAAACCCGCCGTGGCCGTGCCATCCCAGGGCCCCATCTGTAACCCTCACCCGCTCCTCTCGTGCCATCCCTGACCCCCACATGCCCCTACGGTCCCTGTCACGGATGTGGACCCCGGGTTCCTTATACACTGGGCCTCTCTCGGTCTGTGGCCAACCCCAGGTCCCGCTGCCTACTCTGAGCCTCTGCTCGCAGGACACCTCAGAGGTTTCGGCCCTCGTGTCCGGCGGCCTGCCACGATGTGGGGGCTGGAGAAGGCCCCCAGCCCTCCACCTAGGGCCTGTTCCCCGGGCTGACGGCTGGTTGGGTTTGCTCCCCACCTGCACTGCCAGCCC
>NW_023180817.1:1432-2183 GCF_002007445.2 Ailuropoda melanoleuca | reverse complement strand
TGGGTAGCATGGACATTTTAACTATGTTACTTCTTCCAATCCATGAGCATGGAATATTTTTCCATCTTTTTGTATCTTCTTCAGTGTTCTTCAAGAGCAATTTGTAGTTTCTAGAATATAGATCCTTTACGTCTCTGGTTAAGTTAATTCCAAGAAAACGTATGATTTTTGGTGCTATTGTAAATGGGATGGATTCCCTAATTTCTCTTTCTTCAGTCTNTGTATAGAAATGCAACTGATTTCTGAGCATTGATTTTGTATCCCGCCACATTACTGAATTGCTCTATAACTTCTAGTAGTTTGGGGATGGATTCTTCTGGGTTTTCCATATAGAGTATCCTGTCATCTGCAAAAAGAGACAGTTTGACTTCTTCTTTGCCAATTTGGATACCTTTTATCCCTTTTTGTCTTCTGATTGCTGTTGCAAGGACTTCTAGTACTATGTTGAATAATAGTGGCGAGAGTGGGCATCCTTGTTGTGTTCCTGATCTTAAGGGAAGGGCTTCCAGCTTTTCCCCATTGAGAATAATATTTGNGCTTTTCATAGATGGTTTTTATGAGATTGAGGAATGTACCCTCTATCCCTACGCTCTGAAGTGTTTTAATCAGGAAAGGATGCTGTATTTTGTCAAATGCTTTTTCTGCATCTATTGAGAGGATCATATGATTCTTGGCTTTTTTCTTGTTGATACGATGTATCACGCTGATTGATTTGTGAATGTTGAACCACGCTTGCCTCCCAGGAATGAAT
>NW_023180817.1:495-1320 GCF_002007445.2 Ailuropoda melanoleuca | reverse complement strand
ATTGGTCTGTAATTCTCCTTTTTGATGGGGTCTTTGCCTGGTTTGGGGATCAAGGTAATATTGGCCTCATAGAATGAGTTTGGTAGTTTTCCTTCTGTTTCTATTTTTCGAAACAGCTTTAGGAGAATAGGTATTATTTCTTCTTTGAAGGTTTGGTAGAATTCCCCGGGGAATCCATCAGGCCCTGGAGTTTCGTTTTTTGGAAGGTTTTTAATCACTGCTTCAATCTCTTCATAATTAATTGGTCTGTTTAAAAAATCAATTTCTTCCTGTTTCAGTCTTGGTAGTTTATAGGTTTCCAGGAAGGCCTCCATCTCTTCGAGATTGCTTAATTTATTGGCATAAAGCTGTTGATAAAAGTTTCTAATGATCCCTCCTATTTCATTGGTGTTGGTTGTGGCCTCTCCCTTTTCATTCATAATTTTATTAATTTGGGTCCGTTCTCTATTCTTTTGGATAAGTCTTGCCAGTGGCTTATCTATTTTATTTATTCTTTCAAAGAACCAGCTCCTAGTTCTGTTGATCTGCTCTACTGTGCTCCTGGTTTCTAATTCATTGATCTCTGCTCTAATCTTGATCAACTGCTTTCTCGTGCATGGATTAGGCCTGTACCTCTGTTGCTGTTCCAGCTTCTTGAGGTGAGAATATAAAAACTGCATTTTAGATTTTTCTATTCTTTTGAGTGAGGCTTGGATGGCTATGTATTTTCCCCTTAGGACTGCCTTTGCAGTGTCCCATAGGTTTTGGACCGTTGTGTTTTCATTCTCGTTAGTCTCCATAAATTGTTTAAATTGATTTTTGAATTCCTGGTTTATTGAATCATTC
>NW_023180817.1:0-246 GCF_002007445.2 Ailuropoda melanoleuca | reverse complement strand
TCCAATTTCAAAGCATTGTGGTCTGAGAATATGTAGGGAATAATTTCAGTCTTTTGGTATCGGTTGAGACCTGTTTTGTGACCCAGAACATGTTCTATTCTTGAGAATGTTCCATTTGCATTAGAATAAAATGAGTATTCTTTTGTTCTGGGGTGTCGTGTTCTATATATATCTGTGAGGTCCAACTGGTCTAGTATGGCATTCAAAGCTCTTGTTTCTTTGTTGATTTTCTGCTTAGGTGATCTA
>NW_023180816.1:173-1066 GCF_002007445.2 Ailuropoda melanoleuca | reverse complement strand
TTTATTGGTATTGGTTGTGACCTCTCCCCTTTCATTCATAATTTTATTAATTTGGGTTCTTTCTCTATTCTCTTGAATAAGTCTGGCCAATGGCTTATCGATCTTTTTTATTCTTTCAAAGAACCAGCTTCTAGCTTTGTTGATCTGCACCACTGTGCTCCTGTTTCCTAATTCATTGATCTCTGCTCTAATCTTGATCAATTGCCTTCTCATGCGTGGGTTAGGCCTGTTCTTCTGTTCCAGCTCCAGCTTCTTGGGGTGAGAATATAAAAACTGCATTTTAGATTTTTCTATTCTTTTGAGTGAGGCTTGGATGGCTATGTATTTTCCCCTTAGGACCGCCTTTGCAGTGTCCCATAGGTTTTGGACCAATGTGTTTTCATTCTCATTGGTTTCCAAAAATTGCTTAAGCTCATTTTTAATTCCCTGGTTTACCCAATCATTCTTAAGCAGGATGGTTCTTAGTTTCCAAGTGTTTGAGTTCCTTCCAAATTTTTCCTTGTGATTGAGTTTCAGTTTCAAAGCATTGTGGTCTGAGAATATGCAGGGAATAATCTCAGTCTTTTGGTATCAATTGACACCTGTTTTGTGACCCAGTATATGATGTATCCTGGAGAAAGTTCCACGTGCTTCGAAAAGAATGAGTATTCTGTTGTTCTGGGGTGTAATGCTCTGTATATACCTATGAGGTCCATCTGGTCCAGTGTGTCATTCAAAGTTCTTGTTTCTTTGTCGATTTCCTGCTTAGGTGATATGTCTGTTGCTGAGAGTGGAGTGTTGAGGTCCCCTACTACTAACGTATTATTACCTACATGTCTTTTTATTCTGGTTAAGACTTGGCTTGTGTATCTAGCTGCTCTCCTGTTTGGGCATAGATATTTATAATTGTTAGA
>NW_023180816.1:0-166 GCF_002007445.2 Ailuropoda melanoleuca | reverse complement strand
AGATCCACTTGTTGGATACATCCTTTAAGAATAATATAGTGTCCTTCTGTATCTCTAACTACAGCCTTTAGTTTATTTATTCATTAATTTATTTATTTATTTTATTTTTATAATAATTTTTATTATGTTATGTTAGTCACCATACAAATGGCTAACAGACACTTGA
>NW_023180815.1:0-5528 GCF_002007445.2 Ailuropoda melanoleuca | reverse complement strand
AACTATTCCTTATTCTGTATTGTAAAGCGCAAAAATAATTACTCCTGGCAACTTATTTTTAGCTTTTAGAATTTATTTTAAATAAGGTATTTTTAGAAACGCACGTGCGTAGGTCTCTGCCTTGGGGAAGTGGCACTGAGTTCAGCACACCGCACTCCACAGCCTTCCTTCAGGTCAACGTGTGGGTCAGGGTGGGAGCGGATGAGAAGGGACGTAGGAAAGGGGGCGGGTGTGGTTTGTGGGGCGTGATGGGAGCTGGGACTTTATTTGGGGGCAGTGGGACCCAATGAGGGGTTTTAAGCCAGGGGTGGCGTGACCAGGCTTGTGCTCAGAAGGATGCCGAGGCTGGCCAGGTGGGTAGGGGGTAGGGGCTGCCCACAGACCAGGGCAGGCACGGAGGTGCGACACCATGGTGGCCGGCACTGGGCAGTGCTGGGCGGGGCGTGGGGCGCTGAGACCCCGGAGCTGTGGGAGGGGCATGTCCCAGCTTGGGCACTGGGGTGGGGACGAAAGGAGGGAGGGTGGGGACGAAAGGAGGGAGGCTGGGGAGAGCTGAGCGTCAGCAGGAGACCCTGTGGGATGTGGTGGTGTAGGCGAGCGTGAGGGCGGCAGGCTCTGATCTGGGTGTCAGCGTGGCGTGCAGGGCTGTGCCCCGGGCACCGAGGGGCCAGATGGTGGGGCGTGAGGCGGGTGGCCCACGCTGGGTGGCCAGCACCTGGCTGAGGCTCCACGCAGCACTGCGCATGGCAGAAAGGGGTCTGCCCTTGCCTTTTTGTCTCTTGTCTTTCTACTTGTGCCTCTGTATCCCCTCATCTTTGAAACCTCCCTGTCACCCAGCTCTGCTGGAAGCTGGTGGTCCCTGTAGCCCCCAGCCACCTGACCACCTTGGCGGGTCCTTCCCCTCAGTGCTGGTGACTCTGCATCCCTGGCTGGCGACTGTCCAGCACCACTGTGGTCTTCATTCTCAGCATGTCAGTGAACCACGGGGACCCGCCAACATCCTGGTCATTCCATTTATTTAATTAAAATATTTTTCTACTCTGGGGACTGCCGTTAGCGTGAAAGTCCGGGGGGCAGTAATTACCCCCTACCTTCCCCCCAGTTTCTGCCCTTTTGGCATTAGGCCCCTCCCTCCCCAGTGGATTGTTTTGAAGCAGATCTCTAACAGGTACTTTAAAAACAACTAACCAAAATACTCGTATCACGCTAAGAGCTCCTGGTAATTTAAAGTAACCTCTGATACCTGTGTAACATAGTGGGGAGTCACTGCTCGGTTTCCTGGATCCTCATTTTTGTTTTAAGTCAGCCTAAACAGGATTCTCCCACGCTACCTATTTGCCTCTGAAGGTCTCGTCTGTGGTTCCTGTGAGCTGGTGGTTAGGTGCAGGGGTCTGACCAGTGCCGGGTGTGTGTGTGTGTTGGCGGGACTACACACTTCCTTCCATCAGGGGTGCCTGGCGCCTGGTTTGGTGTGGAGGCTGCCCAGTGCTGGTGGCTGGGCCAGACCGTCCCTGGGGAGCCCCCCAGCTCCACACGCGCTGGGGCTGCAGCCGTTGGGGCACTGCCTTGGGCAGGAGGCCTATGTTCCCAGAAGCCCTCAGAGACCCTGCCCCCGGCCCCCCAGAGACGAGGAGAGCCCCGCTCGGGTGGCAGCCCACACTCTGGAGGCAGGTGTCTGACTGTGTCAGCCTCTCGTAAGTGCAGCACCGTCTCTGCCACAGAAGCCGAGAGCGCAGGATGTGTCGAGGAGGGTCCCGTGCTGCTGGCAGGCCAAGCCGGCAACAGGACCGGGTCATCGCCCGTAACCCAGCTCCGTGGGAGTCTGTGCGCAGAGGCAGCCTGCATGCAGCCAGGGGGCAGGAGCTGGAATGAAACATGTGGAATGAGCATAGACAATGTTTTCAACCAGTTTGCCTCGTCAGGGGAGGAGAAAGGGCCGGCTGTATTTGTGTTTTGTTCCCCCGCNTTTTTGTCCCCCCCCCCCCCCCGCCCCGTGCTGTGGGGACAGGTGAGCGTGTGTCTAGGTGCTGATGGGCGGGAGCCCTAGCAAGGTTGAAGGGGAGGGAAGAGGCACCAGACAGAAAGACCCAGCCCGGAGCACACAGATGGACGTTCGGGGGGCGCGTCTGCTATAGTGGGAAGGAAGGGGAAAGGGCCACGTGAATGTGGGGTCATTCCATAGGGCTCCGCAGTTCTCCGATGCGGCTGATTTCCTGGGGTGAAGGAGGGGCGGGGCCTTCTGCACCAAGAGCCTGAGGTGGGGGTGGCGCAGGAGGACCCGGTGGCCTCGGGGACCTTGCTGCGGTGGTTCCCAGGGGCGTGCTCACAAGGCAGGCCCGTGGGGACTGCAAGGAGGCAACATCTGCCCCTTCCCAACCAGAGCCACACACTCACCTGCGTGGGAATGCCACTCTCCAGTCCCAGGCCAGCGACGGGACCACTGCCGCCTCAGTTTCCCCATCCGTAAAGTGGGGTGACAGACTACTTCCCTCGCAGGGTTACTGTGAGGGGGACGGCATCTCCTCCGTGAGGCCCCACCAGAGCGTCCGACACAGAGGAAGCACTGTGCAAGGCTTCGTCATCAACACAAGCTGAACTCTACCCTGTGAAGAACGCCCTACATGCAAGCCCCTCCCAGGAGGAGGCAGAAGACGGGACATCTTCTACCTGTGACCCAATCCATCTCAGGAAACCCACCACTTCCACAGGTCACAGCTAACCTCTCCACTCCTCCAAGAGACTCCCGACCTCACTGTCCATCCTAAGAAGGAAGATCAGCGGCGCACGAGACACTCGGAGATAAAGAACTGCATGCACAGACCTTCCTCAGAAGAGCTGCAAATGCAATCTTTAATCTTCCTTTGGTGCAAAAACCCAGCAGTGAGTGGCACTTCTCAGGAGCTGGGAGGTGACCTTACCATCGCAAAGACAATTACTGGTGCTAAGTCATGACTATCACCCCACACCACAGGAGATGGCCTTGGCCAAGGACACCCTGGAAACAGCAGGTGAGGTCCCCAGACAGCTCTCCTGCTGTGACACAGGCCAGTGGCCCTCAGGTCTGAGTCCTGCCGGTCCCAGGGACCACTGAAACAGCCAGACTCACCAGCGCCAAGAATGTTCAGACAGAGACATTAGAAACAGCGGAAGCCGCGGGAGGGAGGGGGGCTGTCTCCTGCTGATTCAGTGGATTCTCCATTAGGAGCGGACGTTGACATGATAAAACATGTACTCCACTATAAATACGTTTCTGACATTAACTAGAGAGTAGAAACCAAGAGAGTTCAAAATGCCTACAAAACTCGGGGCGCCTGGGTGGCTCAGTCGTTAAGCATCTGCCTTCGGCTCAGGGCGTGATCCCGGCGTTGTGGGATCAAGCCCCACATCAGGCTCCTCCGCTATGAGCCTGCTTCTTCCTCTCCCACTCCCCCTGCTTGTGTTCCCTCTCTCACTAGCTGTCTCTATCTCTGTCAAATAAATAAATAAAATCTTTTTTAGGGGCGCCTGGGTGGCTCAGTCGTTAAGTGTCTGCCTTCAGCTCAGGTCATGATCCCAGGGTCCTGGGATCGAGTCCCGCATCAGGCTCCCTGCTCAGAAGGGAGCCTGCTTCTCCCTCTCCCTCTGCCTTCCTCTCCCGCTGCTTGTGCTGTCAAATAAATAAATAAAATCTTTTAAAAAGAAATCTTTTTTAAAAAAATGCCTACAAAACTAACTTTAAAACAAGCCCCCTTGCGCCCACCTCTGCTGGGCAAGCCACATCATTAGCAGGTGCACTTGACATCTTGGGATCTCGGGGTTTCCCTCCATGCTTCCCACTGTGAAATAGATACACACATCCACGAAGGGGTGTAACATGTCTATGAACAGTGCAGCAAAATCAGAGCTCAAACACACACCCAGGTGGAAAATTAAAAGACCACCAGCACCTGAAACCCATTCTTGCCCTGACCCCTTGTAGGTCAGACCCCCCTTCTCCCACCGAAGCTACCACTGCCTACTTTTCATGGCATTTTGCTTGCTCTTCAAGTACAGTCTTATCACCTAAGGAAGCGTCCCTACACGACAGAGTCGAATTCTGCATGTTCTTTAACTTGACAGAAACTGGAGTCACCAGTGTGTGCGTTTTCTCCGCCCTCTCTGGACACTGTCAGCAGAGGCTGCGGGGACTGAGTTCTAACATTTGCAAAGGTCCCTGACAGGTCACCTAAAGGCATCTCCCAGTTCTCAAAGCCGGATAACGGAGTTTACAGAAACTCTGATTCAACTGCACGGCCGATAACCGCGATCCCCTCTACTGTGGGGGAACTAGCTCAGCGGGAGACAGACTTTGCTTACCAGGTGCAAGCTGGAGGACAGGTTTTACCATTGGTGCAATTCAAAGAACCATTTTCTGAAAAACATGGGAAGAATATCTTTAAAACAAATTGCATGACATTAGCACTTTAGAAGCACAGAGAGCTTGATGCATTATCATGCAGGCATTCAACAGATAATGACGAAAGCTATTTTCAGCAGTGTAAAAAGAATGTGCAGTGAAAAGACCAGGCTGTGACGGTATATACGTTATGAGGATAGCCATGGAAAAAACACATACATGGGAAATAGGAAATAGAGTTGACCCTAAAGCAACAGGGCGGTCAAGGGCACCACCCCCGCCCCGTACCGCTGAAAATCTGCATATAACCCCTGACTCCCCAAAAACTTAGCTATTAACAGTCTGCTGTTGACTGGAACCCTCACCGATAATAAAAGGTCAATTAATACATATTTTGTATATATGTTATATACCTGAACCTTAAATAACCTGGAGAAAAGAAATGTTAAGAAAATCACAAGGAGAACACATTTCCAGCCCCGCACTGTATTCACCGCACACAGCTGACACCGTGTCGCTCACAATCAAGTGCACGCTAAAACGCGGCGGTTGTGTTGAAGGGGTGAGATTATGGGTGAGCTCTCCGTTTATAGAACGCTCGTACTTGCAGTTATGTTCTTGTACAACAACATTCTCCTCCAAGTGCCAATTCTCATACAACAGTGTAATTTTACTGGTTCGATTACAATTCACTCGTAAGACGTGGGGTAAACAAACTTCACCAGCACAAATCAGTTATGAAAGATCTTCGGGAGACCCACGTAAATGGACCTCTCGGAGACACAGTACCGAAGCCACAAGTGTCTCCAGTCCATATCGAGCTTCCCTGGAATTAATCCAGCATCACATAATTTCCCTTCGCGTCTGCTGAGCACACAAACTCCAAACTGGTCAGGAGCCCTCGAAAACCCCACCGAACACCTGCTCCACACGCGGAAACAGCCAACGTGCTCTCCTCCAGCAACGCGGCCAACAGAAAGCGCGAAGTGTGGCGTCAGAGTCCCCTGTGAGTCAAACGACTGACAGAACGTGCATCTCGGGCCATCCTCGGCCCCCTATGCTACAGCGTATTTTAGTCCTGACTATTTTAACAAAGAGCATCTACCCTGAAGTCTGGTTATGGTTTTTGAGTGATTCTATAATAAAAACACAC
>NW_023180814.1:0-536 GCF_002007445.2 Ailuropoda melanoleuca | reverse complement strand
GTAAGGGAGCATGAATGAAAAGGTACAGGATTTTCGAGGACTCAGCGCCCTTCTCATTGGTAATAAAGCAAGCGTCCAGGAAAACACCTCCAGTGAACAGCAACCTTTCACTGGGACCCCGATTCCACATGCTGTGTAGGGGCCTGGGGAGGATCCAGCCCTTAGAACCAAGAAACAAAGTGTGAGGGGAAAGACCTTGAAGTCACGACGGCCTTATGGAAGGTGGAACAGGAATCAAGGTGCTTTGGTCCCGTGAGTGAAACACGACGAAAACAGCACTGAGAAAGACAATTCGGCCCAAAACCGCTTACAACGAAATGATTGCTCCCTGGGGAAATCCTGTCAAAACTGCTGGCGGCAATAGAACGAAAAGGCCCAAAACACGTCCGTCAGAAACAACACCGTACAGGGACCGTCTTAGCACTATCATCACCCTTCCTGAATATGGAAACCTGAGGGAAAGTGGTCGCGGAAGCCTGAGGAGAGTGCCCCGTAGTGGTCTCTGAGACCCCACACAGTCCAGGGAAATATCAACG
>NW_023180813.1:0-1580 GCF_002007445.2 Ailuropoda melanoleuca | reverse complement strand
GCCAATGGACCTCAAAAGAAAGCTGGGGTAGCAATTCTCATATCAGACGGATTAGATTTTAAACTAAAGACTGTAGTTAGAGAAACAGAAGGATGCTATATTATTCTTAAAGGATGTATCCAACAAGTGGNAAAGACTGTAGTTAGAGAAACAGAAGGATGCTATATTATTCTTAAAGGATGTATCCAACAAGTGGATATGACCATTATGAATATCTATGCCCACAACAGGGGAGAAGCTAGATACACAAACCATCTCTTAACCAGAATAAAGAGACATATAGATAACAATACATTAATAGTACGGGACCTCAAGACTCTACTCTCAGCAGTAGACAGATCACCTAAGCAGAAAATCAACAAAGACACAAGAGCTTTGAATGACATACTAGACCAGATGGACCTCATAGATATATACCGAACACTACACCACAGAAGACAGGAATACTCATTCTTTTCAAATGCACATGGAACTTTCTCCAGAATAGACCATATGCTGGGTCACAAAACAGGTCTCAACTGATACCAAAAGACTGAGATTATTCCCTGTATATTCTCAGACCACGATGCTTTGAAACTGGAACTCAATCACAAGGAAAAATTTGGAAGAAACTCAAACACTTGGAAAATAAGAACCATACTGCTCAAGAATGATTGGGTAAACCAGGGAATTAAATATGAGATTAAGCAATTTTTGGAAACCAATGAGAATGAAAGCACATTGGTCAAAAACCTATGGGACACCACAAAGGCAGTCCTAAGGGGAAAATACATAGCCATCCAAGCTTCACTCAAAAGAATAGAAAAAACTAAAATGCAGTGTTTATATTCTCACCTCAAGAAGCTGGAGCTGGAACAGAAAACAGGCTTAACCCACGCACGAGAAGGCAGTTGATCAACATTAGATCAGAGATCAATGAATTAGAAACCAGGAGCACTTTAGAGCAGATCAACAAAACTAGAAGCTGGTTCTTTGAAAGAATAAATAAGATCAACAAGCCACTGGCCAGACCTATTCAAAAGAATAAAGAAAAGACCCAAATTAATAAAATAATGAATGAAAGGGGAGAGATCACAACAAACACCAATGAAATAGGAAGGATCATTAGAAACTTTTATCAACAGCTTTATGCCAATAAATTAAACAACCTGGAAGAATTGGATGCCTTCTTGGAAACCTATAAACTATCAAGTCTGAAACAGGAAGAAATTTATTATTTAAACAGACCGAGTAATCATGAAAAGATTGAAGCAGTGATCAAAAACCTCCCCAAAAATAAGAGTCCAGGGCCTGACGGATTCCCCAGGGAATTCTACCAAACTTTCGAAGAAGAAATAATACTTATTCTCCTGAAGCTGTTTCAAAAAATAGAAACAGAAGGAAAACAACCAAACTCATTCTATGAGGCCAGTATGACCTTGATCACCAAACCAGGCAAAGACCCCATCAAAAAGGAGAATTACAGACTGATATCCCCAATGAAAATGGATGCCAAAATTCTCAACAAGGTCCTAGCTAATAGGATCCAACAGTACATTAAAAGGATTATCAATCATGACCAAGTGGGATTCATCCCTGGG
>NW_023180812.1:346-559 GCF_002007445.2 Ailuropoda melanoleuca | reverse complement strand
CACTATGGGGCACTCTCGTCAGGCTTCCGCGACCACTTTCCTTCATGTTTCCCTATTCACGAAGGGTGATGCTAGTGCTATGACGGTCCCTGTATGGTGTTGTTTCTGACGGACGTGTTTTGGGCCTTTCTGTTCCATTGCCGCCAGCAGTTTTGACAGGATTTCCCCAGGGAGCAAACATTTCGTTGGAAGCGGGTTTTGGCCGAATTGTCT
>NW_023180812.1:0-168 GCF_002007445.2 Ailuropoda melanoleuca | reverse complement strand
GGGTCCCCAGTGAAAAGGCTGCTGTTGCTGGAGGTGTTTTCCTGGACGCTCTGCTTTATTACCAATGAGAAGGGCGCAGGTTCCTCGAAAATGCTGCAGGTTTTCGTTCATGTTCCCTTACTCACGAGAGATGATGATCGTTGATATTTCCCTGCACTCTGTGGGGTC
>NW_023180811.1:0-568 GCF_002007445.2 Ailuropoda melanoleuca | reverse complement strand
GGTGTCCCTTGTAAGTGGAGCAGATGGAAAGATAGCATCCATCAATGTGAAGGCCCCACTGCAGTTCTGTTAGGGCAGGAACCCTGACTAGGCAAGAATCACATCTCCTTCCTCACCCCAGTGCCTAGCACCAGACCCTGCCCGCAGTGATGACTCAGGGATCTTACTGGGTGAATTTTAGACCAATTCTTCATTCTCCATGTATGATTTCCTTATGAAATACAGACTGACCTCCTAAAGGTCAGCACATAGTGCTATGAGTTTGCCCGAGAAGCTGCAAAGGGACTGTGCTTTTGGGAGCTGAGATTTGTACCTAGATCTGTCTACACTGAATCCTCCAGAAGAAAGGGCTTCTACAGGTTTAAACAACAAAACAGGGTGGTGAGGGGCACCAGGGTGGCTCAGNCCAGGGTGGCTCAGTTGGTTGAGCCACCGACTCCTGGTTTCAGCTCAGATCACGATCCTGGGATCAGCTTGTGTGGGGCTCCACACTCAGTGGGGAGTCTCCTGAGGATTCTCTCTCTCCCTCTGCCCCTCCCCTGCCCCAATCAATCAATCAATCAATCAA
>NW_023180810.1:0-1028 GCF_002007445.2 Ailuropoda melanoleuca | reverse complement strand
ACTTACTTTCTACTGGATTCCCTTCTCATTACCGCAACAGTCACTTACGAATACTAACTACTGTGTCTTGGGCTAATTGGCCTGAAGTGGTTTATCAGATCTATTGACAAGCTCCTTTCAGTTTGTTTACTGAGCTTCAATTCTATGTGTGCTGTTTTAATACTTATTGTAGTTTAGACAAAAACATGCAAATCACAGTGGTTCCATCATATGATCGATATAACAACAGTAATCCATTTTCCAGACTCTATTATGAATCAAATGTTTTGTGTACATGATCTGATTTAATCCCCATATTGCTCCAGAGTAGGCATTATTATTCTCCTTTTATGTACGAGGCTTAGGGATGTAATAACTTGTTTAAAGCTACATAGTAAGTAATCATTAGAGCTGAAATTGGAACCTAGGTAACTTTGAATCCAGGTCTATGTTCTTTCCACCAAACCACACTGGCTCTTGAATCTTCAGTTAGCCTTTGGCATGACATTTGAAGTCATTTCTATCTATGAGTTTCAGATTAGTTTCCCTTTAGCTTTTCCATGCAGGGATGGAGGATAGGGTACAAGTGGTTCCGATTTTTACAAACTAAGATGTTTCTAAAAAGCAAACTGTGGAGCAGATAGTCACAGAGCACGCTGAGCTGCCCCAGCTGTGTTCAGGNAGAGCTGTGTTCAGCTTATCGATGGTGAGAGGTAAAGCATAATGCAGTAAACAATGTCAAACGGTAGATGGACCCTAAGCCCTGACCCCCTTCAGTCTTTCTTACAGTAGCCAACTAATCATTTGAAAATACAAATCTGATTATGTCTTTACCACAACGTATGAATTTGTGTTCATTTGTGTGATTGTTTTTCAAGTTAATGGTTGTCTCTCCCAATAGACTCTTAGCTCAACTCAGCAAGGAGCATCTCTCTCGCTCCTTTGGCACTGGATTCCTCGCTTAACACAGCAGCTGTCTGTGGTCCTTTAAACACCAGGGTAGTAGTTCCTGATTCCAGACCTTTGTGCCGACCATTTGCTCTGCCTGG
>NW_023180809.1:2371-2539 GCF_002007445.2 Ailuropoda melanoleuca | reverse complement strand
TTTCAACAGTCATCTGTAGTTTCTAGAATATAGATCCTTTACCTCTCTGGTTAAGTTAATTCTGAGATATCATATGATATTTGGTGCTATTGTAAATGGAATCGATTCCCTAATTTCTCTTTCTTCAGTCTCATTGTTCGTATATAGAAATGCAACTGATTTCTGAGC
>NW_023180809.1:1998-2364 GCF_002007445.2 Ailuropoda melanoleuca | reverse complement strand
GAAATGCAACCGATTTCTGAGCATTGATTTTGTATCCTGCCACATTACTGAATTGTTCTATAAGTTCTAGTAATTTGGGGGTGGAGTCCTTTGGGTTTTTCATATAGAGTATCATGTCATCTGTGAAGAGAGACAGTTTGCCTTCTTCTTTGCCTGTTTGGATGCCTTTTATCCCTTTTTGTTGTCTGATTGCTGTTGCAAGGACTTCTAGTACTATGTTGAATAATAATGGCAAGAGTGGGCATCCTTGTCGTGTTCCTGATGTTAAGGGAAAGGCTTCCAGCTTTTCCCCATTGAGAATGATATTCACTGTAGGCTTTTCATAGGTGGTTGTTATGAAATTGAGGAATGTACCCTCTATCCCTA
>NW_023180809.1:346-1939 GCF_002007445.2 Ailuropoda melanoleuca | reverse complement strand
ATCATATGGTTCTTGACTCTTTTCTTCTTGATGTGATCTATCACACTGATTGATTTGTGAATGTTGAACCACCCTTGCCTCCCAGGGATGAATCCTACTTGGTCATGATGGATAATCTTTTTAATGTACTGTTGGATCCTATTGGCTAGGATCTTACTGAGAATTTTGGCATCCATATTCATCAGGGATATTGGTCTATAATTCTCCTTTTTGATGGGGTCTTTGCCTGGTTTGGGTGATCAAGGTAATACTGGGCTCATAGAATAAGTTTGGTAGTTTTCCTTCTGTTTCTATTTTTGAAACAGCCTCAGGAGAATAGGTATCATTTCTTCTTTCAATGTTTGGTAGAATTCCCCGGGGTATCTGTCAGGCCCTGGGCTCTTGTTTTTTGGGAGGTTTTTGATCACTGCTTCAATCTCTTCATAATTAATTGGCCTGTTTAGGTAATTAATTTCTTCCTGTTTCAGTCTTGGTAGTTTATAGGTTTCCAGGAAGGCATCCATTTCTTCCAGGTTGTTTAATTTATTGGCATATAGTTGTTGATAATAGTTTCTAATGATTGTTTTTATTTCCTAGATGTTAGTCGTGATCTCTCCCATTTCGTTCATAATTTTGTTAATTTGGGTCCTTTTCTATTCTTTTGAATAAGTATGGCTAGTGGCTTATCGATCTTATTTATTCTTTCAAAGAACCAGCTTCTAGTTCTGTTGATCTGCTCTACTGTGCTCCTGGTCTCTAATTCATTGATCTCTGTTCTAATCTTGATCAACCTTCTTCTTGTGTGTGGGTTAGGCCTGTTCTTCTGTTCCAGTTCCAGCTTCTTGAGGTGAGAATATAAAAACTGCATTTTAGATTTTTCTATTCTTTTGAGTGAGGATTGGATGGCTATGTATTTTCCCCGTAGGACTGCCTTTGCAATGTCCCATCGGTTTTGGACTAATGTGTTTTTGTTCTCATTGTTTTCCATAAATTGCTTAAGCTCATCCTTAATTCCCTGGTTTACCCAATCATTCTTAAGCAGGATGGTTCTTAGTTTCCAAGTGTTTGAGTTTCTTCCAAATTTTTCCTTGTGATTGAGTTCCAGTTTCAAAGCATTGTGGTCTGAGAATATGCAGGGAATAATCTCAGTCTTTTGGTATCAGTTGAGACCTGTTTTGTGACCCAGTATATGGTCTATTCTGGAGAAAGTTCCATGTGCATTCGAAAAGAATGAGTATTCTGTTGTCCTGGGGTGTAGTGTTCTGTATATATCTGTATGGTCCATCTGGTCCAGTATGTCATTCAAAGGTCTTGTTTCTTTGTTGATTTTCCGCTAGGTGATCTGTCTATTGCTGAGAGCCAAGTGTTGAGGTCCCCTACTATTAATGTATTATTATCTATATGTCTCTTTATTCTGGTTAAGAGTTGGCTCGTGTATCTTGCTACTCCCCTGTTGGGGGCATAGATATTTATAATTGTCATATCCACTTGTTGGATACATCCTTTAAGAATAATATAGTGTCCTTCTGTATCTCTAACTACAGTCTTTAGTTTAAAATCTAATCTGTCTGATATGAGAATTGCTACCCCAGCTTTCTTTTGAGGTCCATTGGC
>NW_023180809.1:0-194 GCF_002007445.2 Ailuropoda melanoleuca | reverse complement strand
TCCATTTCTGAAAATTTGGTTATATCCATATCCATTAGATCTGTGGCAGAGGCCACAGTCTCTGTTTCTTTTCTTTTTTGGTGGGGATTCCTGCTTTTTGTCATTCTGATGAGGAATGGTTGCGGGGATGTACAGAGTCCAAATTATTGACCAGGACCCAAGCAATGTGCACTTGTTTTATAGGGACCTTAGGG
>NW_023180808.1:2987-3186 GCF_002007445.2 Ailuropoda melanoleuca | reverse complement strand
GATGTTATCTTTTCTATGTCTTAGATTCATGCTGTCTCATGATTAATTATATACTTTCTGCAAATATTTTTTTGGTTTTTCTCTTTAAAGAAAAAAAAGTCGAGTTTTTCTTAAAGTGAAAGGAGTACAGTATTTTTTTTTTTTTTAAAGATTTTATTTATTTATTTGACAGAGAGAGAGACAGCCAGCGAGAGAGGGA
>NW_023180808.1:611-2607 GCF_002007445.2 Ailuropoda melanoleuca | reverse complement strand
ACCGCAGTTTATTACCAATTCTGAGGAAGTCCGTCTTCGTTTGTTTACTACTACGATCCACAAAGTAAGTAGCATGGTGGCCTACAAAATTCCTGTCAATGACTGAGGATGAGATGTACTTGTAATTCTCAGATGTGGTTTTCCTGAAACCAAGTCAGCTATAGTTGATACATTTTGTTTCATTGGTTAATTTTTAGATGGGGAAAACTTAACATTATACTTCTATTGAACTGTGCATAATTATTCCATTTTTTGGTACCTGTATGACTTGATACAGGGTTCACATAAATTATTGCACATTGTTCAAAAGGGAACTAGCAGATTACATCAGCATTGTTATGTCAGTTCCTTTGAAGGTGGTAACTGTAGATGCAAAACTTTTGCTATGAAGCTAAATGCCTTCTTAAATCAGACCTTTTGGGCAAGTACGTTGACTCGGAATATAGGTAGGGAGATATTTGAATATAAAATACAGCATAAGAAGTCCAGATATTCAGAATCTTTGTTTAGATCCTGAAATTATCTAATGATAATCTGTAAGTAATGAAAAATTGCTCATATTAGGTCCTTTTGCCATTTATTTCATTTGTATATTTTCCATATTGAGAACATTTCCAATTATTTGATTTTAATTTATATAACTTGACAAAGCTATGTATATTAACACTGCTTAAATTCCTGTGATACAGAACTCTTAAAAGTCGTTTTTATGTTTTATAAAATCAAGCTTTAAATGATGTAATAAAGTTAAATATGTATGTTTTAAATTTGTCTTAACATATTTTTATATTGGTGTGGTATTAACACAGTTAAATAGTAGGATGGATTCAGTATAGCGAATAATATCTTGTGCCTACCAGGGCCTAAGAATACAAACCTGAATAAGTCAAGAGGTACTTTCAATTTGATAGACAAGCTTTGATTATACATCCCTTTAATCTTATAACTGTGGACTTAAAATAAGCATCATTCTTTGTATAAAATAATACATGTCAGTTGGAGTTAATTCATTTTAGCATATATTGGACTGTAGAACTTTTCTATACTCATAGCCTTATTGCCAGCCTAGTTTTCCTTATTTTTCCAAGGTCAGTTGAAGGCGAACTTCTAAAAATTCTCTCCCTATCTCTGTTCTAAATCTTAATCTCATTTGTATAATTGTTTAGTATCAGATACTGTTCTAAGCTTTTCATGTGTATTAACTCATTAATCTTCATGATAAAGTAAAAATACATAGCCTGTATCCATTCATTCAAAAATTACAAAGTGAGCACCTGTTAATGTGCCAAGTATTGGGATGAATGAAACAAAGTCCTTGCCCTTCTGAAGCTTGAGATAGGAAGGAGAGGAAAATACATGGCAAGCTTCCAGGAAGTAACAACTACACAGGTTTATGTCATATGTGTTTGTTATTTCACCTGAATGATCTCTTTGATCCTGTTGCCTGCTTGTTAAGAATAAAGGGCAATTCTTTTCACTGCAAGACAAGTAGGTGCCAGTATTTGATGATAGGTGTAGTGAATGTTGTGAAAGCCCATTTCCTTGAGAATTGAAGCTATCTAATTGAGGTCCACCTCATGTCTTTTTCCTGAATAAGAAAAGTAGTTATGCAGAAATGTAAATGATGATGAATTAGTTATGGTCAAGAGTCTGGTTTTCCCACGAGATATAGTACAAAGTGGACACTAGTAAGATTAAAACATTTGAATTCTGGGCTATTCATAACCTCTTAACGTGAAACTAGATTGAGAAGGAAAGCGGAAATGGAAGTCCAGTAAAAATATGGAGAGTTGAACGTTTTGGAGCTACTTTTGGGACAAAAGTTGAAATTCTTTTTAGAAAGCGGTAACTGCTTTAGGAAACGCTGAATGCCTGTGCTAAATGGCCGGAAATAATGTGGTTCTTCCGCCAAAAAAGCTCACCGGTAGCAGCTTTCTTAATATATCATTGATAATACTTAAATTTCTGTCATTTGTGTTTTTATTCCCCAAATTAA
>NW_023180808.1:0-223 GCF_002007445.2 Ailuropoda melanoleuca | reverse complement strand
AAAAAAAAAAAGCTCATGCATGATTTCCATGTTAAATAGAGAAGCCAAGATTCCAAGAGAGTCTGATAGGCCTCGCCTGGACTCTGACTCAGTTTTGCTTACCATAGGTAGAGGAATGAAAACAACATGTTCTGATTGGGCCTGTCAAGGTTTGAAATAGAGCCCCGGAAGGGACTGAACCACACCTGGTCTTCAGGATTCTTCTCCCAGTGTCATCAATTGG
>NW_023180807.1:0-624 GCF_002007445.2 Ailuropoda melanoleuca | reverse complement strand
GTCTGATGTAATTCTGATACCTTTGCCTTGGTACGTGAGAAATTTCTTTGCCCTGGCCGCTTTCAATACCGCATCCTTCGGATCTAATATTTGCGAATTTNATATTTGCGAATTGCACTATGACATGCCGTGGCGTAGGTTTGTCCTGGTTGAGCTTGGATGGGGTCCTCTCTGCCTCTTGGACACGAATGCTTGTTTCCCTTGCTAGATTAGGGAAGTTTTCAGCTACAATTTGTTCAAATATCTCTTCTAGACCTCTGTTTTTCTCCACCCCTTCAGGGATGCCGATGATTCTGACATTGGATCGTTTCATAGAGTCAGTAATCTCCCGTAATCTACATTCGTGGGCGTGGATTTTTTTAAGACCAGCTTCTATTTTCGTTTTTTCTTCTACTAACCCATCCTCCAATTCGCTAACGCGTTCCTCTGCCTCGGTGACCCTGGCCGTCAGAGCCTCTAGTTTTGACTGCATTTGGCTCATAGAATTTTTAATTTCTGCCAGATTCGCTCTCATTTCCTCCCTTAGAGATTCTGTATTCTCATTAACATTTTTGTTAATGCTTTTTTCAAGTCTACACATCATCTTGACCATTGTTACTCTGAACTCCATTTCTGAATATTTGG
>NW_023180806.1:0-658 GCF_002007445.2 Ailuropoda melanoleuca | reverse complement strand
GCTGGGTGGGACGGGGTGTGCGGGGGCTGCACCCTTCTGCCCAAGCTCTATCCCGAGCCCTGCAGGGATGGTTCACTGTGTTCCAGGGGCAAGGCTATGCACACACAGGTCTGTGTCTGATCTGGGAGCAGCAGGGGGGNGGGCAAGGCTATGCACACACAGGTCTGTGTCTGATCTGGGAGCAGCAGGGGGGCTGGGTAGCAGGACGATGGGAATGGCCTGGCAGGGCTGTGATGCCTCTGGGCCGGCTACCGGTCCCTGTCTTTGCAGAAGGCCGAGGAGGACACCGAGACGGAGCTGGTGGACACGCCTTCCTCTCCAGGAGCAGGGACAAGGGATCACCTGGGAAGTCTTCCCACTCCACCCAGGCCACTGTCCCCAGTAGCCATTTACTCAGTGAGTGTGATCCTGGAGCCAGAGACCACGGAGGCTGAACCCGAGGGTGAGAAGGCTGGGGCTGGGTACATGGGGCATGCGGGGATGGGTCGGTGCCGGCCCCACAGGGAAGAGCCCCCAGAGGCTGGTATGGGTCCAGAAGCAAGGACCGGGCTCAGAGCACCCAGTGGGCAGACTGCAGTCGGGGAGACGTCCTGGGGAGGGTTCCTTCCTGGCTGTGGCTTCTCTGGGCGCCCCTGGGCTGGGTTCTGTCTCTGCAAAG
>NW_023180805.1:0-629 GCF_002007445.2 Ailuropoda melanoleuca | reverse complement strand
GGGAGATGATGGCCTTTCCTAGATCACAGGCCTTTCCTAGATCACATCATAGGTAAGGAAGAGAAGCCCAGCTAACTGTGCCACAAAGAAGAGGGAGGTAAGAAAGGTGGGTGTAGGGCCTGGGGTCACTTGACGGGACCAAGAACTCCTGGGCGCTGTTAGATGTAAACCCCTACTCTATCTGTAGATCGAAATCTTCTCTACAACANATCTGTAGATCGAAATCTTCGCTACAATGTCCATTTCTCACTAAAGCCTGTGGTGAAGGTTGACTCCGGGATAATGCAGTGCTGAGACTTGCTCCTTGAGAAAGGATGTGAGTGGAGGTTGTGGGCCGTTACACCTGCACTGTGTTTTGAGACCCTGCCCAGGGTTTTCAATGGTAAATTCAATTCTTAACTGAATTTGGGTTTCAGTCTTTACCCTAAATAAAGAGCCAAATGTTTTACAGTGTACCTAGAGTTAACAATACTGTACTGTGCATTTAAAATTTTGCGAAGAGGGTAAATCTCACGTTAAATGTTCTTGCCACTATAGAAAATAAAAAGCCAAACATGCGCCCCCCCCATTGCTGCCAAAGTACCAGTGCAGGATGAACCAGCCAGAGCAGAGGCGGCTTTGGAATATTA
>NW_023180804.1:0-1616 GCF_002007445.2 Ailuropoda melanoleuca | reverse complement strand
CACACACACACACACACAATGAGTGTCCTGCCATCCTTCACCTCTAACCACCTGTGGCTTCAGGAGGGGCCCCCAAAGATCATGATTCGTAACAGAGAAGCCTGTCAGCCCCTGGGTGAGCTGCTTGTATTCTGAGAGGTGAACAACGCCACAGACAAACTGGAGGACCCACCCAACAGACACAAGGCCAGGACAGGGTTGCTCAAAAGGGGAAGCTTCCAAACAACTGGAAAAGGCCATAGTAGTTACCTTGTGCATCCCTGGGTCTCTATTAGGCTCAGTGCCGTTGTTCCTCATGGGAGCCCCACCAGCTTCAGCATCAGACCAATGCACTAGAACGCATGGAAGTGGATTCAGACCGACATTGACTGTGCAGAATTCAACCCAACCCTCCAAACCCTCCCCCACCACGTCCCACCCTCTCCCACTTTCGGGCCCCTTCTCAGACACAGAGCATTTCCCACATGTCTCTGCTGATCGCTGACGAAAAGGGGGATACCCGCCCCTCCCCCTCGAGGAAGGGACCATGGTCCCCCCACCTTGTTTCAGGTGCTTTCATAGCTAAGGGAACAGCAGTAGACCGCTCCGGGGAAACCGGCTACAAATGAATAAACCCTCAAAATGAACAGCATGCATTCTTTCCTCAAGCCGCAGGCTCGTGGTTCAATCTTTCAGTCTATAGATGAGGCCTAGCATGTGTGACTGGCTCTTATGGAAATATTTAAGAGAAGAAATGGAGTAGACTGATCGTATAGTCGGGAGCAAAGAAAAAATAGGAGAATGAGAAGTAAAGCTGTGACATTATACTGATAACATTAGAGGAGTAAAATGCACACATTTCATTGATAAATGTACTACTGTAGACTGCAAAGAAAACAAAAATAAAGGAACCTCCACATAAAGAGTGAATAAATGACTTTTTTCTCAAATAGTCTTTTTCTTTTTTCAAAGAGTCTTTACCACTGAATCAAGGTGGGAAGGAAGCTGGGGCTCATGACTCCTCCAGGCTCATCTCTTTGGTAGAGGGGTGGCGGAGGGCGGGGGGAAGGTCTGTAGTGAGGGTACCGGTGTGAGCTCCACCTGTCACAGGGACAGGTGCCCTGCTGCCTGGGGGCATCTGAGGAAAACACCCACCTGTCACCCCTTTAGACAACCTGCTGTCCTTAGGCAGTGCTTGTGATTTTCTCCAGGACACACAATGACCACCCACAGGAATGGGAAGAACACCATGTGCTTTCCCAGCGGAAGTCAGGCTTCCCCATTTCACAGCGCGCTCCCTACCTTTCCGTGGACCTCTCCGCATCTCAGGTCTTCCCCGCATCGCTTCCTGCCTCATGCATCCCTCAGGATGCATCTCTCCTTTCATCATGTGCAGTCTTGAATACAGAGAAAGAATAGACGTCTATAAGAATTACACCACTACGTTCTCTACAGGACACCAAACAGTATAGATGTCACCCCTCAAGACACCCAAAAAAAGGCACGTTGGACTCACAAACCTGTGTGTAAGGTAGGCGTTCTCCCTGATCTGCTGCTGCATTTTCCGCTCCCAAACCCGAGCCTTCATCTGCGGGAGAAAAACCCACCCATCTTCAGTTGTGCCGGACTGTGCCCCA
>NW_023180803.1:971-1121 GCF_002007445.2 Ailuropoda melanoleuca | reverse complement strand
TTCCTGTTCCACCTTCCATAAGGCCGTCGTCACTTCAAGGGCTTTCCTCTCACACTTTGTTTTTTGGTTCTAAGGGCTGGATCCTCCCCAGACCTCTACACCCAATGTGGAATGGGGATCCACAGTGAAAAGGTTGCTGTTCGCTGGAGG
>NW_023180803.1:224-720 GCF_002007445.2 Ailuropoda melanoleuca | reverse complement strand
GGTGTTGTTTCTGACGGACGTGTTTTGGGCCTTTTCGTTCCATTGCCGCCAGCAGTTTTGACAGGATTTCCCCAGGGAGCAAGCATTTCGTTGGAAGCGGGTTTTGGCCGAATTGTCTTTCTCAGTGCTGTGTTCGTCGTGTTTCACTCATGGTACCAAAGCACCTTGATTCCTGTACAACTTTCCATAAGGCCTTCGTGACTTCAAGGGCTTTCCCCTCACACTTTGATTTTGGTTCTAAGGGCTGGATCCTCCCCAGGCCCCTACACCCAATGTGGAATGGGGATCCCCAGTGAAAAGGTTCTGTTCGCTGGAGGTGTTTTAATGGACGCTCTACATTATTACCAATGAGAAGGGCGATGAGTTCTCAAAAATCCTGAACCTTTTCATTCATGCTCCCTTACTCACGAGAGATGATGATCGTTGATATTTCCCTGGACTGTGTGGGGTCTCAGAGACCACTATGGGGCACTCTCGTCAGGCTTCCGCGACCACT
>NW_023180803.1:0-189 GCF_002007445.2 Ailuropoda melanoleuca | reverse complement strand
ATTCACGAAGGGTGATGATAGTGCTAAGACGGTCCGTGTACGGTGTTGTTTCTGACGGACGTGTTTTGGGCCTTTTCGTTCCATTGCCGCCAGAAGTTGTGATATGATTTCCCCAGGAAGCAAGTATTTCGTTGGAAGCGGGTTTTGGCCGAATTGTCTTTCTCAGTGCTGTGTTCGTCGTGTTTCACT
>NW_023180802.1:0-3250 GCF_002007445.2 Ailuropoda melanoleuca | reverse complement strand
ATTTTACTGCTGAAACCAATATTACCCTATCAGTTAACTAACTAGAATTTAAATTAAACACTTGAAACAAAATTTAAGTATAAACTCAAACTAAATTTTAAAATTTTAATGTTATATGTAATCCCCATGATAACCATAAAGAAAATCTCTATAGAGTATATAAAAAAGGAAATGAAAGGGAATCAAACCATGCCACTACAAAATAAAATCAACTGCAAATACACAAAAAGCAGTACTGGGGAAATTAAGAAGCATATAAGACACACAGAAAACAAATGGCAAAATATATTCCACATTTGTAAGGAATTACTGTAAATGTACGTGAATTAAATATCCCAATTTTCCCATACATTGTCAGAATATATATATATATATATATATATAGGCATGATCTTTACAAGACATTCAATTTATATTTATAAAGGCCCAGTAGCATGAAAATGAAAGGATGTGGAAAAAAAAAAAAGATAATCCATGCAAAGCACAACCAGAAAAAAATGGAGATATACTAATATCAGACAAAGTGGACTTTAAGTCAGAAATTACTCATAACAGATAAAAAAGACATTATATATTATTTACAGTTCAATTTGAACTAAAAAGACATAACAATTATAAGCATATATGTATCAAATATCAGATTCCCAAAATATAGAAAGCAAATATTGAAAGAATTGAATGGAAAACCATCAATAACCTACAGAGACTATTCTACAATAATAGTTGGAAACTTCAGTATTATCTTTCTTTTTTTTTCCTTCTGAATCTGGGCCCTTTATTTTATTTTTTTATAATATTTTTTTATTATGTTATGTTAGTCACCATACAGTATATCCTTGGTTTTTGATGTAGTGTTCCATGATTCATTATTTGCACTTAACACCCAGTGCACCATGCAATACGTGCCCTCTGTAATACCCATCACCAGCCTATCACATTCCTCCACCCTCCTCATGTCTGAAACCCTCAGTTTGTTTCCCAGAGTCCACAGTCTTTCATGGTTCATTTCCCCTTCTGTTTACCCCCCCTCTTCATTTTTCCCTTCCTTCTCCTACTGATCTCTCTGCTATTCCTTATGTTCCATAAATGAGTGAAAACATATGATAATTGTCTTTCTCTGCTTGGCTTATTTCGCTTAGCATAATCTCCTCCAGTACCTTCCACATTGCTGCAAATGTTGTGTAATTGTTCAATAATGGACCTAACAACCGGGGAGAAGTAAATTTAAAAAAGGGAGGGGGAAGATCATCTTTTAAAACATAAACTAATCAGTCTTAACAGATATACACAAAACACTTTGCTAAACAACATCTGAATATGCAATTTTCTTAATTCATATGGACCAGTCTCCAGGATTGACCATATGTTAGGCCATGAAATAAGTTGTAATAAGCTTAATATGTTGAAACATTTAAAGTATCTTTTTTGATAAAAATGTAATGAAGCTTAACAATGAATAACAGAAGAAAAACTGGAACTGAAAAATATATAGAAATTAAACAATGCCCTATTAAAAAATAAGAGGTTTAAGAAATCACAAAGAATATTAAAAAAATAACTTGAAGAATATGAAAAAAGAAAAAAAGATACTGAAACCTATGAAGTTCAGATAAAGATTGCTAGGAAATAATTAATTGCAGTAAACATTTACATCTAAAAAACAAGAAAGAGGGCACATGATGTGATGAGAACTGGGCGTTATACTCAACTAATGAATCATTGAACATTATATCAAAGACTAGTTATGTACTATAACTTGGCTAATTGAATTTAAATAAAAATTATACTTAAATAAATAAATAAATAAGAAACAAGGAAGTTCTCAAATCAAACAATAATGTTGTACCTTAATCAACTAGAAAAAGAAAAAAAATTAAACCCAAAGTTAATGAAAGGGAAGAAATAATTAACATTAGAGCAGAGATAATTAATAATAGCATAGAAAAAGCAGCAAAGAAAAACATCAAAACTAAAGTGCAGTTATTTGAAAATTGACAAAACGTTAGCTATATTAACCAAGAATAAGAAGAAGGAAGTCTCGGGGCACCTGGGTGGCACAGCTGTTAAGCGTCTGCCTTTGGCTCAGGGTGTGATACCAGCGTTATGGGATCGAGCCTCACATCAGGCTCCTCCGCTATGAGCCTGCTTCTTCCTCTCTCACTCCCCCTGCTTGTGTTCCGTCTCTCGCTGGCTGTCTCTGTGTCAAATAAATAAATAAATAAATAAATAAATAAATAATAAATCTTTAAAAAAAATGAAGAAGAAGGAAGTCTCAAAATATCAGTATCAGCAATAAGAGTGGGTACATTATTGTAAATTTTATAGATATAAAACAATTATGAATCAACTATAAATAAACATACATTAACAAGTTGGATAACCAAGAATAAATGAACAAATTCCTAGAAACAAGCACACAACCGAGACTGAGTCATGAAGAAATAAATAATTTGAGTTGACCTATAACTAGTAAGGAAATTGAATAAGTAATTAAATCCAAACAATGAAGAAAGTCCTTGAGCCAAATGACTTCACTGGTTAATTTTTCCAAATGCACAAAAACAAATTAATGCCAATTCATTTCAAACTCTTGCAAAAAACAGAAGAGAAGAAAATACATACTAACTCATTCTATGAGGCCAACATTGCCCTGAAAAATGCCAGAAATGATATTGGTCTGGATATCAGGCTTTATATAAACTTTTCATAAAATACTGGCACTCGGAATTCATCAGTACACGAGAGGTGTTATACACTATGACCAGTCATAGTGTATAATTTAATTCTGAAATGCCAGGATTTAATTCTGAAATGCCAGGATTGTTCAACATGTGAAAGTAAATATATAATGCACCACAGTAACAGAATAGAGGAATCTTTATGCACCAAAACAACTTTGAAAAAGATTAAGATGGGAGGACTCAGAGTTCTTGTTTGACAATTAAATATAAAAACAATAGTAATCAAAACAGAGTGGTACCCCAACAGTCAAGGCCATCTTGAGATAAAAGAACAAAGGTAGAGGTCTCACAGTACCAGATATCAAGCTACTACAAAGTTAAAATAATAATATTAATTTTTAAATACATATGGTGCAGGCCCAGAAACTGACACATAGGTCAATACAACAATACAGCTCAGAAATAAACCCACACTTATATGGTTAATTAACCTAAAAAAAGAGAGTAAGAATATAGAATGGGAGAAAGGACAGTCTCTTCAATAAATGTGCTGTGAAAACTGGACAGCT
>NW_023180801.1:0-1243 GCF_002007445.2 Ailuropoda melanoleuca | reverse complement strand
TTTAGGATGATATGTGAGTAGAATTACTGATGGAATGAACTCCTGTCTACCTGTGTTCCCAGATGGGCTTCATAAGTGAAGATGGGTCAAGGGCCCCATGTAACTATACAGTTCATGCTATTTTAATTTTTTTATAAGATTTTATTTACTTCTTTGACAGAGAGAGATAGAGAGAAAGCACAAGCAGGGCGAGCAGAGAGCCCAGTGTGGGGCTCGATCCCAGGACCTGGGATCAGGACCTGCACCGAAGGCTGACACTTAACTGACTGAGCCACCCAGTTGCCCCATTATTTTTTAATTATATGGTAAATATGTTTGTATTCATGGTCAGTAGAAAAGGTAGCTCAGCAATTACAGTGTTCATCATAAAATATCACTGCATTTTAAAGCCTAAAATTACTGCAAAATAATTGGTTTTAGAAACTGAAATCTAATACCTGAACTACTCAGTATAATGAAAATTTGCAAACTCCATACCAATCATTGTCTTCGGCCTCAAAGTTTTTTGATAAAAAATAAATAACTTCTACTACCATGTATAGATATTTTTATTTGTCTTTGGTTTTAATGTTTCAGTGCTCTCAATGATCATCTAAAAATGTATTTCCCATTCCCTTGTTCAATGTTCTTGCTCATCTTTTCTAGAGAAGGTAGAGGAAGGAGAGTATGAATCATCCCATCTTTCAGCCATCCACACCTGTAGACATTAATGCAGGAGCTCTCACTTCTTTTCCTCTAGTTTCTGATGATGTTTTCCTCATTTTCTATTCAAGTACACTCCACCACCAATTTGGTCTTTAATGCCGCTCCTACTCTGGGACTTGACTGCCTCACTTTTCTCCTCTTCCTGTGTAATCAAGCTCTCTCTCTTTCTTTTCTGACTTTTTCCCTTTAGTATGTAACCATGTTAGCATCTTTTCCTTCCGAACAAAAATTAACAATAAAAATTACTTATCCCTAAATATGTGGCTCTGGCTACAACCCATTTTCTTCCATTGCCTTCCACCAAAGCCTGTCTACCTTGGCAGTCTCTCCCCACTTCTAGTCAGGCTTCACTCTCAGCACAAGATGGCTAACACCCCTGTTGACTGCCATATTGCCAACCACAATGTTATAAAAATGAAAACTTTCTCTTGTATTTGGCACTTTTGATCATTCTCTGTATTAGATGTATTTTCTTCCCTTGGAACTTCACTTGTTTCAAAGACAGCTTCATGTTAACCATGAGGCTACTGTGGTAGCC
>NW_023180800.1:2616-2929 GCF_002007445.2 Ailuropoda melanoleuca | reverse complement strand
CTGTTTGTTCCAGTTCTTTGAAAAATGTCATTGGTATTTTGATCGGGATATCATTGAAAGTGTAGATTGCTGTGGGTAGCATAGACAATTTAACTATGTCTATTCTTCCGATCCATGAGCATGCAATATTTTTCCATCTTTTTGTGTCTTCTTCAATGTCTTTCAAGAGTGATTTGTAGTTTCTAGAATATAGATCCTTTACATATCTGGTTAAGTTAACTCCAAGATAATGTATGATTTTTGGTGCTATTCTAAATGGAATGGATTCCCTAATTTCTCTTTCTTCAGTCTCATTGTTCGTGTATAGAAATGC
>NW_023180800.1:2064-2305 GCF_002007445.2 Ailuropoda melanoleuca | reverse complement strand
TGGGTAGCATAGACAATTTAACTATGTCTATTCTTCCGATCCATGAGCATGCAATATTTTTCCATCTTTTTGTGTCTTCTTCAATGTCTTTCAAGAGTGATTTGTAGTTTCTAGAATATAGATCCTTTACATATCTGATTAAGTTAACTCCAAGATAATGTATGATTTTTGGTGCTATTCTAAATGGAATGGATTCCCTAATTTCTCTTTCTTCAGTCTCATTGTTCGTGTATAGAAATGC
>NW_023180800.1:0-1900 GCF_002007445.2 Ailuropoda melanoleuca | reverse complement strand
TTTGTTCCAGTTCTTTGAAAAATGTCATTGGTATTTTGATCGGGATATCATTGAAAGTGTAGATTGCTGTGGGTAGCATAGACAATTTAACTATGTCTATTCTTCCGATCCATGAGCATGCAATATTTTTCCATCTTTTTGTGTCTTCTTCAATGTCTTTCAAGAGTGATTTGTAGTTTCTAGAATATAGATCCTTTACATATCTGGTTAAGTTAACTCCAAGATAATGTATGATTTTTGGTGCTATTCTAAATGGAATGGATTCCCTAATTTCTCTTTCTTCAGTCTCATTGTTCGTGTATAGAAATGCAACTGATTTCTGAGCATTGATTTTGTGTCCCGCCACATCACTGAAGTGCTGCTCTATAACTTCTAGTAGTTTGCGGGTGGATTCTTTTGGGTTTTCCATATAGAGTACCATGTCATCTGCGAAGAGAGACACTTTGACTTCTTCTTTGCCGATTTGGATACCTTTTATCTCTTTTTGTTGTCTGATTGCTGTTGCAAGGACTTCTAGTACTATGTTGAATAATAGTGGTTAGAGTGGGCATCCTTGTTGTGTTCCTGATCTTAAGGGAAAGGCTTCCAGCTTTTCCCCATTGCAAAGGTTATTCGCTGTAGGCTTTTCATAGATGGTTTTTATGAAATTGAGGAATGTACCCTCTATCCCTACACTCTGAAGTGTTTTAATCAGGAAAGGATACTGTATTTTGTCAAATGCTTTTTCTGCATCTATTGAGAGCCTTGTATGATTTTTGGCTTTTTTCTTGTTGATAAAATCTATTACACTGATAGATTTGCGAATGTTGAACCACCCTTGCATCCCAGAGATGAATCCCACTTGGTCTTGATGGATTATCCTTTTAATGTACTGTTGGATCCTATTAGCTAGGATCTTGTTGAGAATTTTGGCGTCCATATTCATTAGGGAAATCGGTCTGTAATTCTTTTTGATGGGGTCTTTGCCTGGTTTGGGGATCAAGGTTACATTGGCCTCATAGAATGAGTTTGGTAGTTTTCCTTCTGTTTCTATTTTTTGAAACAGCTTCCGGAGAATAGGTATTATTTCTTCTTTGAATGTTTGGTAAAATTCCCCGGGGAATCCATCAGGCCCTGGAGTCTTGTTTTTCAGGAGGTTTTTGATAACTGCTTCAATCTCTTCATAATTAATCGGTCTGTTTAAATAATCAATTTCTTCCTGTTTCAGTCTTGGTAGTTTATAGGTTTCCAGGAAGTCATCCATTTCTTCCAGATTATTTAATTTATTGGCATAAAGCTGTTGATAGAAATTTCTAATGATCTTTCCTATTTCATTGGTGTTGGTTGTGACCTCTCCCTTTTCATTCATAATTTTGTTAATTTGGGGTCCTTTCTCTTTTCTTTTGAATAAGTCTTGCCAGTGGCTTACTGATTTTATTTATTCTTTCAAAGAACCAGCTTCTAGTTATGTTGGTCTGCTCTACTGTGCTCCTGGCTTCTAATTCACTGATCTCTGCTCTAATCTTGATCAACTGCTTTCTTTTCCGTATATTAGACCTATTCATCTGTTGCTGTTCCAGCTTCTTGAGGTGAGAATATAAAAACTGCATTTTAGATTTTTATATTCTTTTGAGTGAGGCTTGGATTTTCCCCTTAGGACTGCCTTTTCACTGCTCCATAGGTTTTGGACCGTGTGTTTTCATTCTCGTTGTTCTCCATTAATTGTTTAAATTGATTTTTTTNTGAGGCTTGGATTTTCCCCTTAGGACTGCCTTTTCACTGCTCCATAGGTTTTGGACCGTGTGTTTTCATTCTTGTTGTTCTCCATTAATTGTTTAAATTGATTTTTTATTTCCTGGTTTATCAAATCATTCTTGAGCAGGATGGTTCTTAGTTTCCAAGTGTTTGAGTTTCTTCCAAA
>NW_023180799.1:0-516 GCF_002007445.2 Ailuropoda melanoleuca | reverse complement strand
CTCCCCCTGCTTGTGTTACCTCTCTTGCTGGCTGTTTCTGTCTCTGTTGAATAAATAAAATCTTTTAAAAAAAAAAATCAATTTAAACAATTTATGGAGACCAACAAGAATGAAAACAGAACGGTCCAAAACCTATGGGATACTGCAAAGGCAGTCCTAAGGGGGAAATACATAGCCATCCAAGCCTCACTCAAAAGAATAGAAAAATCTAAAATGCAGTTTCTATATTCTCACCTCAAGAAACTGGAACAGCAACAGAGGGACAGGCCTAACCCACTGACAAGGAAGGAGTTGACCAAGATTAGAGCAGAAATCAATGAATNAGCAGAAATCAATGAATTAGAAAACAGAAGTGCAGTAGAGCAAATAAACATGACGAGGAGCTGGTTCTTTGAGAGAATCCATAAAATTGACAGACCACTGGCCAGACTTATCCAAAAACAATGAGAAAGGACCGAAATTATTAAAATTATGAGTGAAAAGGGAGAGGTCATGACCAACAACATTGAAATTGGA
>NW_023180798.1:0-1042 GCF_002007445.2 Ailuropoda melanoleuca | reverse complement strand
AACATCTTAAGGAACCTCCATACTGTTTTCCAGAGTGGCTGTATCAGCTTGCATTCCCACCAACAGTGTAAAAGGGTTCCCCTTTCTCGGCATCCTCGCCAACATTTGTTGTTTCCTGTCTTGTAAATTTTAGCCATTCTGACTGGTGTGAGGTGGTATCTCATTGTGGTTTTGATTTATATTTCCCTGATGCCAAGTGATGTGGATCATTTTTTTCTTGTGTCTGTTGGCTATGTGTATGTCTTCTTTGGAGAAATGTCTATTCATGTCTTCAGTCCATTTCTTGACTGGATTATTTTTTGAAGGGTGTTGAGTTTGATAAGTTCTTTATAGATTTTGGATACTAGCCCTTTATTGGTATGTCATTTGTGGATATCTTCTCCCATTCTGTCCATTGCCTTTTAGCTTTGTTGACTGTTTCCTCTGCTGTATAGAAGCTTTTAATCTTGATGAAGTCCGGATAGTTCAATTTTAGCTTCTGTTTCCCTTGCTTTTGGAGATGTGTCTAGCAAGAAGTTGCTGTGGCTGAGGTCAAAGAGGTTGCTGCTTGTGTTTTTCTCTAGGATTTTGATGGATTCCCGTCTCACATTTAGGTCTTTCATCCATTTAGAGTTTACCTTTGTGTATGGTGTAAGAGAATGGTCCAGTTTCATTCTTCTGCATATGGCTGTCCAATTTTCCCAGCACCATTTATTGAAGAGACTGTCCTTTTTCCATCAGACATTCTTTCCTGCTTTGTCAAAGGTTAGCTGACCATAGAGTTGAGGGTCCATTTCTGGGTTCTGTATTCTGTTCCATTGATCTATGAGTCTGCTTTTGTGCCAGTACCATATTGTCTTGATGATTACAGCTTTGTAATAGAGCTTGAAGTCCNTGATTACAGCTTTGTAATAGAGCTTGAAGTCCGGAATTGTGATGCCACCAGCTTTGGTTTTCTTTTTCAACATTCCTCTGGCTATTTGGGGTCTTTGCAGGTTCCATACAAATTTTAGGATTATTTGTTCCAGCTCTGTGAAAAATGTCAATGGTATTTTGATAGGGA
>NW_023180797.1:0-6983 GCF_002007445.2 Ailuropoda melanoleuca | reverse complement strand
TGTGCTGTGTGCATTGCTGGGTCTACTTGTGCTGAGTCTGGGTTTTCCCTGGCTCTCAGCCATCAAACAGCAAGTTTTCCCATTCAGTCTTCCTCTACACTTTAAGTTGCACCCCACCTCTCATCTGGAATGCCTTCCCCTTCTTCCTACCAGTCCAACCTCTTCTCATCCTGAAGGGCACATTCAAGTTCTTAAATGGAGCTTTCTCCAATGATAGTAGTCTTTATTTTTCATTTGTTTGAATGTTAATCTTGCCTCCCCCCAAGTAGATTTTTAAAATTTCCTACTTATCAAATGATTTAATTTTACTAATAACCACAAAGGAAGCTTGATTTATTTTTTCATTATGGTACAATCATGTGACAACTGTTGGTCAATAGAATGAAGAAATGGGTGTGGAAGTAACAGACACATTTCTAGGCCTGGTCTTAATTCAAAATAAAAGAAAATCCTCTTTATAATTATTTAATCTCTTCCCTTCCAGAGTGATCTTGGAAGCCCTTGTTAAGGATGTGGAGTACCAAGTTCAAAGCCTAGAGCCCTCAGTCAGTACTGTTAGAAGTGCTGCCTAGAAGTCCTCACCAATCAGCAACATCAAAGTATAATTTTGTGCCAATGATAAAGTCTTATACTTTTAAACGATTAGAGTTTTTTTTTACGAAATTACAAAAATAAGTTATTTACCCTGTGTTATATACTCCTTCCTCCATTTGTTAATTATATGAGTTAATACATACACAGCACTTAGACCATGTATGGCACACAGTAAGGGCTTAATAATGCTAGTTGTTGTTATAATTATTATTAAGTAGTTACTTTTACTACAATCTTTTCAACTAAAGTTCATTGAGTATTCACTAGGTACTGAGCACCATTGAAATAATCAATTAATAAGCACTGTCTTTGTACTTAAGGAGTTCACAGCCTAATAAAAGTAAAATAATAATGAGAGTAATAAAATATCTAACATTTATTGAAGCTTGCCTGAAGTGTGTCACTACTGCACATCTTTCTGTATATTAACTTCCTTGTTCCTTATAATAACTTTATATTATACCCATTTTATAGTCAGGGAATCTGAGGCACAAAGAGATTAAACACAATGTCAGTGCTTCAAAGCTAACATGGAAGGATCAGGGAGTTNATACCCATTTTATAGTCAGGGAATCTGAGGCACAAAGAGATTAAACACAATGTCAGTGCTTCAAAGCTAACAATTGGAAGGATCAGGGAGTCGAACCTCAGTGCCTATGCTTTTATCTTCCTTGCCATGCTGCCCATGAGAAGTATGTGAATTATTGGAGCTGTGATCATCACAGAATGTAATGAAGACACTTCATTGAGCAAGTGACAATAGAACAAAGCTTGACAGATGAGTGGAAGTTTATCAGGTGCACTATAGTATTAAGGGTATGATTTTAATTAATAAACTATTTCCTATGGATTGATTGATTAATAAAGCTAATTTTAGGAAGCATTAGACTAAATAGTCTAAAAGCTTTAAATCAGTGATGACTCTTGGTTATAAGAAGGAGAAATCCAAACTGTACTTAGAAACTATATTTAGAAAAAGGAGGAGGCACTTATCAAGTTATATGTAAGACTCAAATGATATAATCAGGACAATGCCACTCTGTCTGCTTTTATACTTTTGAAGGGCTTTTTTTCCCCATATTGGGTAGGAAAAAATGGACACTGGTTACTCAGGCTCATATTTTATGAGATGATTAACCTCTGTGGAAAGAGCACTGACAGAAAGACATTTTTAGCATCTCACTTCCTCCTATGCAGACAGAAAGACTCATTGTCTAGCCTTATTTTCGCATTATTGGAGCCATGTGACTGAGTTTTGGCCAATGAGTTGTGGGAGAAAATGGTCTCAGTCTATTCAGGTGTGGCTCTTAGAAATATTTTTTCTGTGTCTCCCAGCCTTCCTTCCCCCTTGTGCAGTGACCTAAGGCCACATGTTTCATATGGTGAAGTCTCAAGCAAGAGTGTGGCCCAAACCAAATTGGACTTTCCTTGCCCTGTAACTATATCTTTATTTTGCTAAGCTTCTGAAATGTCAGGTTCAATCTGTTGCTGCAGCCTATCTTAATTAACACAACTACCTGATTGACACAAGTCTCAGAGACAAATCTGGATACACTAACTTGTCTTGCATGCCAATTTCTGAATTAAGTACTATAGCAAGAGTTTAGAATAATCTACGTGGCCAGGCCCAACTTGGAACCACCGAAAAGTAAACCATACAAAATAGGAAAGGAGTCAGAATGCAAAGGAGCAGAGATGGAAAAAAGTTAAGTGCCCACTATATATTTTACAGCCTTTATTTGAGTTATGGTGGGTCACTCATACTAAACATAGTTGCCAATTTCCTGGACCATTGGTAATCATATCCATATCCACCAATATATGAAAGGACAATGTTTTTGAGAACAAATCTGTGATTTATTTCCATAACACAAATCCATTCAACACTTTAGCTCGATAAGCATTTTTTCCTACCTGAAATTTTTCTTCCTACCCACATCTCATTTTATGTCTAGGAGTTAATGCTGCTCAGTTCAGTTGTCTTATTCAAATATAGAAAGATGTTATGTACATTTCCTATTTTTTAAATAACACTGTCATCTGACTTTGTTTTTATTAAATATTAATACATTTGTCTTCAGAAAAAATTAAATTTCTTTCCCTGCAAATCCCATGGAAGTAGGAACTTAAATTGAAGGGATCATGGTTGGTATTGTGTTTGAGGGAATCTCATCTACATTAATCCTATTCTGGGGCCAATTTTTATTACAGAAAATATCTGTGCACTTAGGAAGTAGGCAGGGAATATTAGAATTCAAAGTACAGAGAGAAATACAGTCCTTCTTTGTACTGTGGGTTGTAGAGTGCAATCAGAGGGATCTTTAAAGTCATATGACTTTTCTCACGTTAGATTTCCGACTTTTCAGGAAAACTGTACTTTTGCAGTAGGGCACAATCTTAAAGGGCAACACTTGACATAGTATAGATTATTCCTCTCAAGCTGCATTTCTCTTCATGCTCTAAAATTGTATTTGAATTAATACCACAAAAGGGTAGTGAACTGAATGCTGTGAACTATTTTACAGTAGTAAGGGGCAGGCAGAACAAGAGGGGCATTGCACATCTAAATGCTCAGATTAGTAACTTAAGCAATAAGTTAGGCTGTAGAATTCAGAAGGAAAATATCATCTCAATTGAGAGGAATGCTTTTGATAAAACTTATGAAAGAAAAGGGATTTAAAATGGCATTAAGAATGGGTTTATGCAAGGATAACAATGAAATAGTAATAAGGTACTTTTATTGGAGGCTTTCAAACATAAGTGGAGAAACCATATGCCAGGATTTTTAGAAAGATACCGGCATTACATGGAGTTTTGGACTAAATAAATCATCATCATCATCATCATTGTCATGATCTATTAGCAAATTTATTCTCAATATTCTTGTACCAAGGTTCTGTGTTGATATTTATGGACATGTATTAAATATTAGTAATTTATCAAACATACTAGTAAGCTCTTTACATGAACCAGCATATTTACTGCTCATGACAAGCAGAGGGGAACAGCCGACTGGTATTATCCTGATGTGTATGCATGTCTGTATTCTATGTATATCCAAGTATGAATTCAGAAACTTTTTAGACCAATTTAAAAAAGTTAGAGATTACAATACACCCCCCCCCCATATTTACTAACTTCGCCACTTCTCTCCCTTGCACATGCTCCAGGTACTAAACCATTCAACAACAGGGTGTATCCATAGCAACACTTCCAAATGTGCATCTCAAGAACGAGAATACTACAGAGTCCATCTCTCAATATCAAGGATATTCCCTTACAAAACTCCAACACAACTACAATACATGAAAAGATCAACAGTAATTCAACTCTGTCCTATAATATTCCATCCATTTTCTATCTCCAGTTGTCTGAAAAGTCATATTTATTTTTTTAAATGAAAGATCCAGTAAAAATTCCCACATGTAACTTCCTATTATGACCTTTTAGTCTTTGCAATCTAGACTAGACTGCCCGACATTCTACATTTCTCATAATATTGAATACTTTGAGGACTCCAGGTCAGTGTCCAAAAAAACCTTCAACATTCTTGATTTGCTGACAGTTTCATAACGATGAGATTCAAATCACTATATGGTACTTGTTTGGGTAAAGCTCTGAACATTTTATAAGAGCAGCTCAAAGCTCCAAGATCACTTCCGAAAACAAGCTTTCTATTATTCCCTCATTAGCCCGAATACTCTTCTCTCTTTCTTTCTCTCCTCTATGATTCTTTTCCAGCCCATCCTGTAGAAAGGCATCTTCTTTATCTTATACTGCAGAAATGTGCACAGTCATTAACTGTAGTGCACTAAGAGCTGGAAATGGGTGCCCTCCTAACATATAAGAGAAACACAACGGGTATTTTTAAAGAAAGGATACACTGCCCAACTTCATACCTATCCAGTTCTACTTCATTAGCTACAGTTTTGAACTTGATTATGGGAATGAAAAGGTAAATGCCTTTACAGTAAGGCTTAGGAAAACAAAATAAGTACCGGATGGATTGAATTTTAAGCATAAAGTACATCCTGAAAAACACTCACCAACATATAGGTGAATAGCTTTCATAACTATAAAAAGAAATGTTCTAAAAATACATGCAATTAAATAAAGCAGAAAAAAATCGAAAAATTTAAATGCCGATAAAATTATTTTCATATCAAAACACATAAACCAAAATAAATGGCAAACCAAGTCAAGGAGAATATTTACCCAAATATTATGGGAAAAAATGATATTTTCCTCTAAAGAGCTTATATATTAAGTTATTAACTAAAATGTCAATAGGTTAGTAGGAAAGGAAATAATGTGATTTACAAAAAAAGTGTATGTGAATAAAAATACATTAAAAATGTTTAATTTTATGAATGTTTAAAGAATAAAAACTAACAAGAGAGTGATATATTTATCCAGCAAATGCTCAGATTTTTTAAAAAAGCTGCTCATTTATAACTGCAAGCAAATGCTACTTATATTTATCCATAGTGTGAATTTAAATTTTCTCATTACTCTGCAGGAAACAAGCTAGGAATATTTTATCAACAGCCTTAAGAAAGTGTATAAGCATTTGACCCATTATTTCATCTTACAAGAATCTATCCAAAGAATGAGAAAATCTGTCAAAGAATTATATAGAAAGATTTTACACAAATCAAAATCAAAGCAAGTAATGGCTGAGCAAATTCTGGTGTAGCTATAAGATGGCATAATACTTTACAATTAAATTCAAAAAGGTATACCTTGAGTGGGAAAAATATAACATACTAATAAAAATATAGACTATAAATATAGTATGCTAATTATTAATTATAAACACATACTTTTATTCAATAATTATTCTAGCATTACCTTTGAAAGTAAGCTTCTGAGGTTTTTTTTTTCCTTTTTTGTATCCTCCAAACATCCTTCCAATAATCATATTTGCATTACGCTTGATTTTTTATAAAGAATAAATAAACTTAAAAATATTTAGGTGCTGTCAGATAAACTTAGTAGTTCGAGAGTGGCTTTGTGTTAAAGGAGGTAAATGGATACAAGTAGGGCACAATGNTAGGGCACAATGATTTGGTAAAATGATTTGCCTTTTGAAAGAGCAGCAGGTACATCAGAATTTCCCTTCCATTCCTCTGTTCTTATGTTGATATTTCACTGGGTCTCGGCATGTGGAAGTGCTCACTTGTACATGAGCCTGGTGTGCATTTGTCAGGCTCAGCTAAAGTCTCAATAGGCAGGTTGGATGGTTCTTGACATCCATATCAAGGTCAGNCAGGTTGGATGGTTCTTGACATCCATATCAAGGTCAGTCCAAAGAGGCATCCTATCAGTGATGGATGAACTGTGGGAACTCTGGGGAGTTTTACGTTTTATAGATTTCCCCTTCCAGGAAATAGGGAATTATTTGTGTTCTATTACATATCTGGCATAATAAAGGCTTTCTAGCCAAATACATCTAAAAATTGTTATTGGCTAAATGTGCAAATTTTGTTTGTCTTAAAATTATGTTTTGTTAACGGCAAAGTTTTCGAAACTCAGTGATAGCCTCTAAACCTTAATTTTAAAACTGACACACAAAATACACACTCTGAGTAGCTTAATGCTTATTAAAGAAACCAAGTTTGTATTCAGAAAGTGTCCCACAATTAAAATTATACTCCAGATAGCTTCACCAGAATTTTGTATTAAATATTTATAGGAGAAATAATACCAATTCTACATAAACTATTTCAGAAAATTGAAGAGACAGAACAATCTCAAACTCATTTTACGAGGCCAGATAATCGAATAACTTTAGTGCCAAAACCAGACAACATTATAAGAAAATAAAATTACAAGCCAATGTTCATCATGAATTTAAACGAAGAATTTTTAACAAAACAGTAGCATATCAAATGAACATTATATAAAAATTTTTAAAAAGTTTACACCAGGAATGCACTTAATATTTTAATTAGGTAAATATAGTTTACCTCATTATCAGAATAAAGTCTATATATAAATATAACCAGCTCGGTAGTGTAGAAAAAGAATTTGACAATGTCAACACACATTTATGATTTAAAAGATCTCAGCAAACTAGAAATAAAAAGAAACTTGCTCAATCTCATGAAGCACACATGTATGACCTGCACCTAACATAACATTTAATGATAAAATATTGAAGGTTTTCTTCTGATAGGTGACACAGCAAGGATGTTCATTCTCATCGTGTTTTAAATATTATGCAAAGGTTTTATCTACAGCAAGATAAATAAGTACAAAAAATACAGACTGGAAAGAAAAAAGTAGAACATATTTTTCAGGCAGTAGTTATGTATGTGTAAAATCTTAAGGAATGTACAAAAAAATTCCATAGCTTAAAAAGTGAATTTAGTAAAGTCACAAGAAAA
>NW_023180796.1:692-867 GCF_002007445.2 Ailuropoda melanoleuca | reverse complement strand
AGGTGCTTTGGTACCATGAGTGAAACACGACGAACACAGCACTGAGAAAGACAATTCGGCCGAAACCCGCTCCCAATGAAATGTTTGTTCCCTGGGGAAATCCTGCCCAACTGCCGGCGGCAATGGAACGAAAAGGCCCAAAACACTTCCGTCAGAAACAACACCGTACAGGGAA
>NW_023180796.1:188-603 GCF_002007445.2 Ailuropoda melanoleuca | reverse complement strand
TGAATAGGGAAACATGAGGGAAAGTGGTCGCGGAAGCCTGACGAGAGTGCCCCATAGTGGTCTCTGAGACCCCACACAGTCCACGGAAATATCAACGATCATCATCTCTCGTGAGTAAGGGGGCATGAATGAAAAGGTTCAGGATTTTCGAGGACTCAGTGCCCTTCTAATTGGTAATAAAGCAGAGCGACTAGGAAAACACCTCCAGTGAACAGCAGCCTTTTAACTGGGGACCCCGATTTCACATTGGGTGTAGGGGCCTGGGGAGGCTCCAGCCCTGAGAACCAAGAAACAAAGTATGAGGGGAAAGCCCCTGAAGTCACGACGGCCTTATGGAAGGTGGAAGAGGAATCAAGGTGCTTTGGTACCATGAGTGAAACACGACGAACACAGCACTGAGAAAGACAATTCGGCC
>NW_023180796.1:0-165 GCF_002007445.2 Ailuropoda melanoleuca | reverse complement strand
GGCCAAAACCCGCTTCCAACGAAATGTTTGCTCCCTGGGGAAATCCTTTCCAAACTGCCAGCGGCAATGGAACGAAAAGGCCCAAAACATGTCTGTCAGAAACAACACCGTACAGGGACCATCATAGCACTATCATCACCCTTCGTGAATAGGGAAACATGAGGG
>NW_023180795.1:253-507 GCF_002007445.2 Ailuropoda melanoleuca | reverse complement strand
AACCCATAGTACCTGCTTTGTCCATTCATTTTGCAGGAGAGAAAGCAGATGCTGCAGAAAGATATACAACTCGTTAATGGTCACACAGAAAGTGTGTGACTGATCCAGGTCTAGACTCTGGTCTCGCGGAACAGCGTTCTCCCAACAAAAACTGGAAGAGCATCTACTACCTGAAGACATGTCAGGAAAAGAATCAAGAGATTGCTTTCATTTAGCATAATCTCCTCCAGTCCTGTCCATGTTGCTGCAAATGT
>NW_023180795.1:0-232 GCF_002007445.2 Ailuropoda melanoleuca | reverse complement strand
TTCTTTCTGATGGCTGAGTAATATTCCACTGTATATATGGACCCCATCTTCCTAAGTGAAATAAGTCAAGCAGAGAAAGACAATTATCCTATGGTTTCACTCATTTATGGAACATAAGAAGTAGGAAGATTGGTAGAAGAAGAAAGGGAAGAAGAAAGGTGGGTAAACAGAAGGGGGAATGAACCCTGAGAGACTACGGACTCTGGGAAACAAACTGAGGGTTTCAGAGGGG
>NW_023180794.1:0-2277 GCF_002007445.2 Ailuropoda melanoleuca | reverse complement strand
CAAGAAAAAAATTTGGAAGGACTACAAATACATCAAATACATGGAAGTTAAAGAACATCCTACCAAAGAATGAATTGGTCAACCAAGAAATTAAAGAAGAATTAAAAAAAAATACATGGAAGTAAATGAAAATGAAAACATGTCCAAAACTTCTGGGATTCAGAAAAGGCGGTCTCCTAAGAGGGAAGTATATAGCAATACAAGCCTTTCTTAAGAAGCAAGAAGAGTCTCAAATAAACAGCCTAACCTTACACCTAAAGGACCTGGAAAAAGAACAGCAAATGAAGCCCAAATCCATCAGGAAAAGGGAAATAATAAAGATTAGAGCAGAAATCCATGATACAGAAANAATTGGTCAACCAAGAAATTAAAGAAGAATTAAAAAAAAATACATGGAAGTAAATGAAAATGAAAACATGTCCAAAACTTCTGGGATTCAGAAAAGGCGGTCTCCTAAGAGGGAAGTATATAGCAATACAAGCCTTTCTTAAGAAGCAAGAAGAGTCTCAAATAAACAGCCTAACCTTACACCTAAAGGACCTGGAAAAAGAACAGCAAATGAAGCCCAAATCCATCAGGAAAAGGGAAATAATAAAGATTAGAGCAGAAATCCATGATACAGAAATAATAATAATTAAAAAAAGAGAACAAGTCTACAAAACGAGGAGGTGATTATTTGAGGGAATTAACAGGACTGACACACCCATAGCCAGATTTAGCAAAAAGAAAAGAGAAAGAACCCAAATGAATAAAATCATGAATGAAAGAAGAGAGATCACAATCAACACTGCAGAAATACAAACAACTACAAAAGACTATTATGAGCAATTATATGCCAACATATTAGGCATCTGGAAGGAATGGATACATTCCTAGAAACATATAAGCTACCAAAATGGAAACAGGAAGAAATAGACAATCTGAACAGACCCATAACCCACAAAGAAATTGAATCAGTAATCAAAAATCTCCCAAAAAACAGGAGTCCAGCACTGGGTGGCTTCCCAGAGAATTCTATCAAACATTTAAAGAATTAATATCTATTATTCTGAAACTGTTCCAAAAAAAAATAGAAATGGAAGGAAAACTTCCAAACTCATTCTATGAGCCCAGATTTACAGACTAAGACCCCACTACAAAGGAAAATCATAGACCAATATCCCCATGAATATGGATGCAAAAATTCTCAACAAGGTAATAGCTAATCAGATCCAACAATACATTAAAATGATTATTCAGCACTACCAAGTGGGATTTATTCCTGCGCTGCAGGGGTGGTTCAACATCTGCAAATCAATCAATGTGATATATCACATTAATAAAAGAAAGGATAAGAACCATATGATCCTCTCAGTAGATGGAGAAAAAGCATTTGATAAAATACAACATCCTTTCTTGACAAAAAGCCCTCATGGAAAAAAAAATACTGTTAAAATGTCTATACTATCCAAAATATTCTACACATTCAATGCAATCCTTATCAAAATAACACCGGCATAACCCAGAAATGGGCTCTCAACTCTATGGTCAACTAATCTTTGACAAAGCAGGAAGGAATATCCAATGAAAAAAGGCAGTCTCTTCAGTTAAGATGGCGGAGGAGTAAGGGTCCCCTTTTTCAGCTGGTCCCCTGGGTCGAGCTGGATAGGTACCAGACCACCCTGAATACCCACGGAATCAGCCTGAGATGTAGGAAGATACACCTGGACCTATACAAATGAACATCTCCAGCCCTGAGTATTGAGGTACGAAGCAGGGAGCTGTGAATCTGCACATAGATCTCAGACATAAACGGAAGGGGGAGGGAGCCACCACGTTCAGGCGCCAGGAAGCGGTAGTCACCTGCATGGGGGAGTGGGCAGACTCGCAGACCAGCACCCACGAGAGAGCAGACTGAGACCGCGAGCCTGGGAATGTGTGTGACCAGTCTGAAAACTGGAGCTCTGGAGTGCGCGTGAACCACACTGAAACAGAGCTCCAGAGTGTGCAGGGGCGGCTGGCAGCTGGCGATGTTAGAAACACAAAGGACAGAGACGTGCCAGCCCTGGAAGTGAGGGCTGGGACACCAGCTGTGGGGTGCACACCCCGGGATGCTGCAGGGTTTAGCAGCACCAACAGAAACAGAGTTAAAGAGGCCAGAAGAGCTCAGTGGAGAGCGGACTGCCATCTCTCTGTTCTGAGACAAAGGCTGGGGTTCGGCCACTGATGCTCTGACTCTCAGAAGAGGCACAGCAAACTGCCAGGGAAAGCCGCCAGAGGACAAAAGCCCAGAAATAC
>NW_023180793.1:1709-1789 GCF_002007445.2 Ailuropoda melanoleuca | reverse complement strand
GGGCCTTTTCGTTCGGTTGTCGCCAGCAGTTTTGACAGGATTTCCCCAGGGAGCAAACATTTCGTTGGAAGTGGGTTCTG
>NW_023180793.1:357-1212 GCF_002007445.2 Ailuropoda melanoleuca | reverse complement strand
ATTGCCGCCAGCAGTTTTGACAGGATTTCCCCAGGGAGCAAGCATTTCGTTGGAAGCGGGTTTTGGCCGAATTGTCTTTCTCAGTGCTGTGTTTGTCGTGTTTCACACACGGTATCAAAAAACCTTGAATCCTGTTCCACCTTCCATAAGGCCGTCGTGACTTCAAGGGCTTTCCCCTCACACTTTGTTTCTTGGTTGTAAGGGCTGTATCCTCCCCAGGCCCCTACACGAAAATGTGGAATCGGGGTCCCCAGTGAAAAGGCTGCTTTTCGCTGGAGGTGTTTTCCTGGACGCTCTGCTTTATTACCAATGAGAAGTGCGCTGAGTCCTCGAAAATCCTGAACCTTTTCATTCATGCTCCCTTACTCACGAGAGATGATGATCGTTGATATTTCCCTGGACTGTGTGGGGTCTCAGAGACCACTATGGGGCACTCTCGTCAGGCTTCCGCGACCACTTTCCCTCATGTTTCCCTATTCACGAAGGGTGATGATAGTGCTAAGACGGTCCCTGTACGGTGTTGTTTCTGACGGACGTGTTTTGGGCCTTTTCGTTCCATTGCCGCCAGCAGTTTTGACAGGATTTCCCCAGGGAGCAAGCATTTCGTTGGAAGCGGGTTTTGGCCGAATTGTGTTTCTCAGTGCTGTGTTCGTCGTGTTTCACTCACGGTACCAAAGCCCCTTGATTCCTGTTCCACCTTCCATAAGGCCGTCGTGACTTCAAGGGCTTTCCCCTCACACTTTGTTTCTTGGTTGTAAGGGCTGTATCCTCCCCAGGCCCCTACACGAAATGTGGAATCGGGGTCCCCAGTGAAAAGGCTGCTGTTCGCTGGAGGTGTTTTCCTGGACGCTCTGC
>NW_023180793.1:0-334 GCF_002007445.2 Ailuropoda melanoleuca | reverse complement strand
TTATTACCAATGAGAAGGGCGCTGAGTCCTCGAAAATCCTGAACCTTTTCATTCATGCTCCCTTACTCACGAGAGATGATGATCGTTGATATTTCCCTGGACTGTGTGGTGTCTCAGAGACCACTATGGGGCACTCTCGTCAGGCTTCCGCGACCACTTTCCCTCATGGTTCCCTATTCACGAAGGGTGATGATAGTGCTAAGACGGTCCCTGTACGGTGTTGTTTCTGACAGACGTGTTTTCGGCATTTTCGTTCCATTGAGAACAGCACTTTTGACAGGATTTCCCCAGGGAGCAAGCATTTCGTTGGAAGCGGGTTTTGGCCGAATTGTCT
>NW_023180792.1:0-4406 GCF_002007445.2 Ailuropoda melanoleuca | reverse complement strand
GGAACCCTCTGAGTTTCTAGAGATTACCATCCAAAAGGAAGTGAGAAGTTTCCACTGTCCCAGGCTGAATGCGTAGCCATCCCTCACCTTCTAGGTATTTGGATGATGCCTACCATTTCAGCAGGTAACACATGTCATGTCATATGAATGTTAGAAANGACATGGTTCTGTGACCACCGCCAACCCCATATAGGGAACCCTCTGAGTTTCTAGAGATTACCATCCAAAAGGAAGTGAGAAGTTTCCACTGTCCCAGGCTGAATGTGTAGCCATCCCTCACCTTCTAGGTATTTGGATGATGCCTACCATTTCAGCAGGTAACACGTGTCATGTCATATGAATGTCAGAAACACAAACCTTGAGGACAACAGGTACAGGGGACCAGACATCCAGGAAAAACCCCTGAACCACAGAGGGTGGCTCTCTACTCCTCCGCACTTATTTACCATCTGAGGCCCTGCACCCATCGAGCTCCTCAGCAGCTGCCTGGCTCTGAGAAACNCCATCCCTCACCTTCTAGGTATTTGGATGATGCCTACCATTTCAGCAGGTAACACATGTCATGTCATATGAATGTTAGAAACACAAACCTTGAGGACAACAGGTACAGGGGACCAGACATCCAGGAAAAACCCCTGAACCACAGAGGGTGGCTCTCTACTCCTCCGCACTTATTTACCATCTGAGGCCCTGCACCCATCGAGCTCCTCAGCAGCTGCCTGGCTCTGAGAAACCACCTTGATTTGGCTCTTGAGGGACAGCAGGTGGGGTTGGTAGGGGACTGCACTAAGTTCTCAGATCAAATGGGGACCACGTCAAGGGAAGAACCGGCACAGAGTTGGGGTGAAGACATGGGGACATGGAGACCTCATTTTAATAAGATTGGGTGGGGGTGGTAAGAACTGGGGCAGCAAGAGTTGGGGGCAGTTTAGCAGAGACTTAGGGATGAAGTGTCCTCAGGATGGCTGGAGGTGATAAGAAAGTATGTGGTGGGCTAGGCAGTTAGGGGTTGAGTCTGTGAGGACAGAAGATACATGTAAGACTTAGGATAGGGCTGAGATCAGAGTTATTAAGAAGAGGGGCTGAGCTCAACAGAGTGTCTGCTTTGGTGGTAGGTAGTAAATGAGGGCGGGTGGAGGTGGGGTGTTAGGGCTGAGTAGACCTTGGGGGGCTGAGCAGGGGGACCGGGATAAGAAAGATGAGCCAGAAAAGGAGAAAACCAGAATGGTGGGGATCAGAGGAGGTTGGCATGGAGCACTGGTGTTGCCAAAGGGGTTAAGGGGTGAGGATGAGATGCGTTAGAGGAAGGGGAAGGGATGTGGCTGCGCTGGGGTTTGGAACTGGGCTACCGTGGGGTCAAGAGTATGGCTGCGTTTACGCAACACCAGTGGTGAGGGGGTGGGGGTAAGAGCTGGGCTCGGGTCCCAGGCGGGAGAAGATGGAGCGGACGGGTCGACAGTGGCTGTGCGGGCTGAAGGCTCGGGTCCGGGTGGGGTGGGGTGTGGGGCTTAGGCGGGGAAGAGAAAGGGCTCTAAAGCAGGANCAGGGCAGTTTCAAGGCAACCAGGGGTTTGGGATCACGGACAGGGCTGGTGGCCCACCGCCCGTTCGCGTCTCGGCCCCGCCGCTCCTTCTTGCCCTCCTCGTCCCTGACCCCGAACTCACCAGAGGGAGCGGGGACCGGGCGGGGGGCACTCGGGCCCGGGGCAGCCTCTAAACCTCCACCCGACGCTGCAGCCTCTTCGCCACTGGCAACAAGAAACGGCGCTCGCGGCGCCTGACGCCATCACGTAGGTTCGGCGCCCGGCCCCGCCCCCGGCCCAAGGAGCCAATCGAAGGGCGGGAGGAGCCGTGGGGCGGGGCCAGTGCTTCCGTAAGCCCAAATTGCCAAACCCCGAGCAGGTGAGTGATCTGGAAGGCTCGCGACTCTACGACCGGAGATGCGCGCGCGAAGAGGTGAGGCCACTAGGCGAGGCCACCAGCGTCGGGCGGAACGTGTCTCCTACTGTCCGCCTCTAGCAGTGTCTGTGTCAGACTAGATGCTGGCTTCTGGGTTCATGACCTCGCCTGGCCACAGCACTGTGTGTCACATTGAGACCGTCTCTTGGCCTTCTGCGGGGAAGGCGCCCACTTGTAAAATCAGACCAATTTTTGCCTCCCTGAGGGCATCAGTGCAGGTGGTGCTTCCCGCTTGGCGGTTTTTGGGGAAAGCGCATGTGTTTTGACCATACCTTGTGCCAAGGGAACGCTTTTAGGTCCCCTGGGCTTTCTCCGGTAACCTGACCATTAGTCCCAAGGCGCCAAGCTCAAGGGTCTGGTTATTCTCATCTAGCCAGGTAGTTGTTTGTTTGCTTTCCTTGATAGAGTTGACATTTCTCTTTCAGATGGACTAGGAACAAAAGGTCAAAAGTGTGTGGAAGGGGGGATGTCTTGTGCTTCCAACACTTCACACCTGCAGGGTAGTCAAATGGGAGCTTAGGGCCTGAGTGTAGGGTGAGTGCTGGGGTGGAGAGGTACCCTTACTTGCATGTCCAAGGGGAACTTAGGGAGTATCCACAGGGCTGGTCTAGAAACAGCACAGTTCTTGGAAGCAAGCTCCCCTGATCTGGGTCAGGGGCTTCATTGGCCTTTCTGAGAAGGTCCGGGTCCCAGTGCCTGTTTCAATTTTTAAAACCAGCTGTTGGAGTTGTGGCACTTGAGTGCGTGGGGACTGCCCCTTCAGTAATTCTCACTCCAGGAGTGAGAACCATCTCTCCCTGGTTTTAGACTAGATGAGTCTGAGTGCATTTAGTATGGTTAATCATTGAGGAGGAAGTTATAAATAAGGACATAGAGGCAGAGTATTCTCTGGGTGTTAAACAAGGTGGAAAGTAAGGGACTTACTAGGGAAATCCCATTTCCTAGGCAAAAGGATAGTGTTTCTCATTATAATTAGCACAGCAAGAGCATCAGTGTCTTGACATAAGCATGCCCTCCCCCAAATGGAACAAGGAACATTCTTCAGTTCTTTCAATGAATTTTGCACAGCGGCTGTCTACAAAAGCTGTGGGAACCCTCACATAGTAATCTCTTGTCTTCCTTTTCAGGAGTCCTCATCTCCTGGTCTTCTCTTATTTCCCTGGCTTCTTGGCCCCTCTGCAAAGTCTACAGGCCTGTCTTCCACGCTTCGTCTTGCTCTGTTGCACACTTCACATTTCATGGGCCATGAGTCCACCAGGTAGTCTCTAGCCAGAAAAAAAATCTCACACTACCGTGTCATTTGAACAGTAATAAAGGCACATGCAAAATGCCATGGTCCCGGAGGAGGTCTTGAAAGTTATCCTGGAGGAGGCAACTTTTATCTGAGCTTTCCAGGTAGATAGAGGAAAGGGCACTGCCTGTGAAGAGACTGGCAGAGAAATGGCTGGTGGGTAGGAATGCAGACTGAACTCAGGGGAGGGTGCAGCGAGGGGTGGAGAGGAAGCTAGGAAGTAAGAACAGAGGAAGGGGAGGGGGTTAGGATGGGAGGGAAGATAAAGACAGGGTGAGGGGGAAAGGGAGGATGCATACACGGTTGGAGGCCAGTGCAGGAAGAGCTCAAACATTTGCAAAGGCAGCTCACAGGCCGCTGGTCTGTCAGCTTAGATTTCAAGCACTAGGCAGAGTTATGCAAAGTCAGGAGAACTTTGGGTGTCTGAATTCCCTGGGGACAGGTCCAGCGTGTAGATTCCTGAACCCCACCCCTACCCTGGAGAGTCACTCTGGGATGGGGTCCAAGAATTTTGGCTTGACTGCCTCACCACCAGTGGATCCAAAGCATAANAGATACCCAGGCTGCCCAAATCATTAAGGCTGCTCTCCCCAGGTGGCGCTGAGCTACCTGCCTGTCCAATCCATCAACAGAATGTTCTCCGCATTGTGGGTTTTGCCCCATGGACACTTCACAAGCAGTCTCTGGCCCCTGGCTTTTACTGGCCTGACCTGTCAAACTGGATGAATTCTCCCAGGTCTGAGTTTGGGGTGGGGAGGTGGGTGTGCAGGTGACACGTCCCAGTGATGAGGATTCTGACTACACAGGAGGGCCCAGGAGCCAGCAAGATTCTAGATTCTTCATAGTCCGAGACCAACTATGCTTTTGTTGGGATACTGTCCCCTTTCCTGGGGTGGGACTAGTGCTGAAGACAGAGGACGGCGCTCCCTTCGCTTCTCTTCCCGAAGCCAAGATAGGCTTCTTCCTTCTCATTCAGGAAAATGTAAGACTCTGTCTTAACCTAGGAGCTGAGAGATAAGGGATTAACGTTTGTGCAAATGCTTCTGTTGTTTGCCAGGTAGGAATTGTGATTTGTCCTTATCAATGGCGGGGAAGGTAGGTTGGCACTGTTATCTCCATAGCACAGATAAGAAAATAGGCTTAAGAGAGAAGTTGAG
>NW_023180791.1:0-555 GCF_002007445.2 Ailuropoda melanoleuca | reverse complement strand
GCTGGACCTGCCCCTGCATGGATGGCGGTGGGGGTAGGCTGGGCGGGCCTGGCCTCTGGAAAGAGCATCCCCGGGGTGCCCGAGGGGGCCANGCCATGTGCAAGGAAAGGCCAGGCACTGACTCTGCTCCCTGTCCGCCTACCTCCAGTGCCATCTCCTCCATTCTGGGCACCTGGCTGCAGCAGTACTTGGAGGACTTCTGTCAGCCCCCAGGCTTTCCCTGCGTCAAGCAGCTGGTGGCCCACGTGCAGCTCACCATGCCTGGTTCCGACCTGGAGCACCGTGCCCACCTTCTGCTGGCCCCGCTGGAGCACGCAGGGCCCCCGGAGGCCGAGCCTGAGGGTGAGAAGGCTGGGGCTGGGTGTGTGCCGTGTGCTGGGATGGGTCAGTGCCGGCCCCACAGGGAGGATCCCCCAGAGGCTGGTGTGGGGCCAGGAGCAAGGACTGGAATCAGAGCACCCAGCAGGTGGAAGGCAGTCGGGGAGACATCCCGGGGAGGGTTCCTTCCTGGCTGCGGCTTCTCTGGGCACCCCTGGGCTGTGCTCTGTCTCTGCA
>NW_023180790.1:607-757 GCF_002007445.2 Ailuropoda melanoleuca | reverse complement strand
ATATCAACGAACATGATCTCTCATGAGTAAGGGAGCATGAGTAAAAAAGTTCAGGATTTTCGAGGACACAGTGCCCTTCCTCTTGGCCACCAAGCAGAGCGTCCAGGAAAACACCTGCAGCGAACATCAGCCTTTTCCCTGGGGACCCTG
>NW_023180790.1:0-162 GCF_002007445.2 Ailuropoda melanoleuca | reverse complement strand
GAGTCCGTCAGAAACAACACGTTGCAGAGCCAGTCTTAGCACTATCATCAGCCTTCGTGAATAGGGATCCATGAGGGAAAGTGGTCGCAGTAGCCTGTCGAGCGTGCCGAATAGTGGTCTCTGAGACACCACACAATTCAGGGAAATACAACGAACATGATC
>NW_023180789.1:0-1235 GCF_002007445.2 Ailuropoda melanoleuca | reverse complement strand
GCCCATAACCAGATGAGAGCAGGAACAAGTCACCAGCTGCATTGGCCTCGTGGAGACACAGCCGACACGCATCCACATGCCACTGCCTGCACTTCTTGGAGACAGTGTCATTCCTCAGATTTCCATGTTCCCTGTAGTGGCCGCTTTCCTTGGGCCCATCGTGCGTTGTGCCAAGCAGCACGTGTTGGGGGACTGTCACCCCTTCCCAGAAGAGCAGCACCAAGGCCACAGCCATGCACATGCAGGTCGCTCACGGTGCACCTCCAGGGCCTGTTCCCACCGGGGAGGGTGGGGCTGGTGCCCCGGAGGCGGGCACGCCAGCCTCTACCGCCAGCCCTGCCCTCGGGGCCTTGGGGAACCCTTCCCCATCCTAGAACATCTGGTCTGGAAGGCACCTGGGAGACAGCTCATCCTGGGCTTCCTCTCCGTTTCTCCAGGAGAACTCTGCTCAGAGCAGCCTGGCTGTGCTCCCCGGCCTGGAGCTTCCAGAGAGACCCCTCCACCCCACCACCCAGGAGAGCAAATCCCAACGTCACCTCCGTCCCCCATCCCTGGTAAAGGACGAGGACCTGGGGCCTGGAGAGTAGGCATGTCCACCAAGGATGCTCACCAGCCAGACTGGGCGACAGGGTGGTGGTTTATAATTCGCAAGGGCCCCTCGACCCCCCAGGTCACATCTGACCTCACAACAGCCAGTCAGGGGCAGATGACACTGCATCCCCCACGTCTCAGACAAATGGACGCGATGATGCATCACCGTGTCATGTGTCACTAAGGAGGACAACAGTGACAGTGAAATCACGATGTAACAACAAGGCCGAGCGATCAGAGGACACGACCAGCTTGGAGGGCCATTTGCATGGAAAAGGTGCATCTCGGGATCCGAGAGATTCCGTGTTCCGTCCATTGTATAGATTCAGAAGCTGATTTCAAGAGGTTCTAGCCTGTTCACACATACCCGGCTGGCCAGAGATCAAACCTGGGCTGGGACCTCTGTCCCCTGGTGACCGTCCCCAGTCGGGGGTGGGTGGGAGGTGAGATGCCCCCATCTGCCTCCAAGGAAGGATTTGCTGCCCAGGGCGGGGAGTGTGCTCCGCAGACGGCTTCTAGCTTCTTTACACGAGTCCCAAAGTGCACAGAAGGACAGTAACACGTTACCTAAGGAATGACAGTTTCAGCCTGGGTGTCCTCCTTCCTACCGCAAACTCCGGCCTGGGATTGACAGAAGAAATGGG
>NW_023180788.1:0-1401 GCF_002007445.2 Ailuropoda melanoleuca | reverse complement strand
GCCCCTAAACCCAATGTGGAATCGGGGTCCCCCGTGAAAAAGCTGCTGTTCGCTGGAGGTGTTTTCCTGGATGCTCTCCTTTATTACCAATGAGAAGAGCGTTGAGTCCTCGAAAATCCTGAACCTTTTCATTCATGAATCCTTAATCACAAAAGATGATGATCATTGATATTTCCCTGGACTATGTGGTATCTCAGAGAACACTATGGGGCACTGTCGTCAGGCTTCCGCGACCACTTTCCCTCATGTTTCCCTATTCACGAAGGGTGATGATAGTGCTAAGACGGTCCCTGTACGGTGGTGTTTCTGACGGACGTGTTTTGGGCCTTTTCGTTCCATTGCCGCCAGCAATTTGACAGGATTTCCCCAGGTTGCAAACATTTCTTTGCAACCGGGTTTTGGCCGAATTGCTTTCTCAGTGCGGTGTTCGTCATGTTTCACTCAAGGTACCAAAGCACCTTGATTCCTGTTCCACCTTCCATAAGGCCGTTGTGAATTCAAGGGCTTTCCCCTCACACTTTGTTTCTTGGTTCTAAGGGCTGGATCCTCCCCAGGCCCCTACACCCAATGTGGAATCGGGGTCCCCAGTGAAAAGGCTGCTGTTCGCTGGAGGTGTTTTCCTGGACGCTCTGCTTTATTACCAATGAGAAGGGCGCTGAGTCCTCGAAAATCCTGAAGGTTTTCATTCATGCTCCCTTACTCACGAGAGATGATGATCGTTGGTATTTGCCTGGACTGTGTGGTGTCTCAGACACCACTATGGGGCACTCTCGTCAGGCTTCCGCGACCACTTTCCCTCATGTTTCCCTATTCACGAAGGGTGATGATAGTGCTAAGACGGTCCCTGTACGGTGTTGTTTCTGACGGACGTGTTTTGGGCCTTTTCGTTCCATTGCTGCCAGCAATTTGACAGGATTTCCCCAGGAAGCAAACATTACTTTGCAACCGGGTTTTGACCGAATTGTCTTTCTCAGTGCTGTGTTTTTCGTGTTTCAGTCACGGTACCAAAGCACCTTGATTCCTGTTCCACCTTCCATAAGGCCGACGTGACTTCAAGAGCTTTCTCCTCACACATTGTTTCTTTTTTCGAAGGGCTGGATTCTTCCCAGGACCCTACACACAATGGGATATCGGGGCCCCAGGTGAAAAGGCTGCTGTTTGCACGAGGTGTTTTCCTGGACACTCTGCTTTATTACCAATGAGAACGGTGCTGAGTCCTCGAAAATCCTGAACCTTTTCATTCATGCTCCCTTATTTGAAGTGATGTTCGTTGATATTTCCCTGGACTGTGTGGTGTCTCAGAGACATCTATGTGGCACTCTCGTCAGGATTCTGCGACCACATTCCCTCATGTTTCCCTATTCACGAAGGGTGATGATAGTGCTAAGACGGTCCCTGTAC
>NW_023180787.1:0-667 GCF_002007445.2 Ailuropoda melanoleuca | reverse complement strand
CACAAGCAGGGGGAGTGGGAGAGGAAGAAGCAGGCTCTCAGCGGAGGAGCCTGACATGGGGCTCGATCCCATAATGCCGCCCACCCCCTTTTTAAAGCAGACATGAGGACACTCTGGTTTTGTTGTCTGATACCCAGTTGATCACTGGAGTTCATTTAGTTAGTTTTGCCATNTAGTTTTGCCATTCGGATGAATGTTCTCTGTTCTTTCACTACTCTAGAAATGTCCAGCTTAGGGGTCCCTGGGTGGCTCAGTCAGTTAATGTCTGCCTTCGGCTCAGGTCATGATCCCAGGGTCCTGGGATTGTGCCTCACATTGGGCTTCCATCTGCTTCTCCCTCTCCCTCTGCCCCTCCCCCTGCTTGTTCTCTCTGTGTGTCTCTGTCAAATAAATAAGTAAAATCTTAAAAACAAAAAAAAGTTCACCTTAAAGCTTGACAATTAAAGAGAGTTATGACCTTGATAAAGGAGGACTGTTCTTTGGTTAAGAGCATTCATTAAGTAATCATTTAACCCCCTCTGTGCCTTTCCCTCTTTCCATTTTCTTCCTTTTTCTCCAGAGATAACAATTCTCAATTTAGTGTTTCTCATTTCCTAGCTTTTCACCCTTTGCATTTCTAAAAATATACTGTTTAGGTTTGCTTGTTTTATATTTTATATAAGTGGAA
>NW_023180786.1:0-574 GCF_002007445.2 Ailuropoda melanoleuca | reverse complement strand
ATTACACTATATTCATCAGGGTCTCCTATGAGCGGATTTCCCTTATCATTTTCAAAGCCCTTGAGCGTTTTGTTGCCTGCTGACTCCTTACAAACAGCNCTCCTTACAAACAGCATTTAGCTTTTCTTCAAGAAAGTGTTTTTTCCTCAGAACAAGCAAAAAGTTACCTCGCAAGCTATATTCATTTTCTCTTATTAATTTCTAAAATCATTTAAAAAATGATTTCAGCAAGTATAAAACAGAGAAATACAGGATAAGGATCTAAAATGAAAGATAGGCAATCTTAAAAAATCACACAATCACATCTTGCCCATAATCCTTCAAGTATTTCCCTTGATAAACTTAGGTTATCCCTGAGATGTGTGAAGTTCTCCAAACACATCTCAGTCAATTGCAGAAGCATTTATTCCTCCCTTTTCTTACAACTTAATTCAGCTCTGAGTAAGGCTTTCCTATCTAAGACTCCTTGTTTCGGAACCCTTCATTTTTGCAAATAAATATACGAGTCAACCTAGATCTACCTCAAATCAGAAGTTTATATTATTAACCACAAATAGAGGATTATGTGCTAATG
>NW_023180785.1:355-710 GCF_002007445.2 Ailuropoda melanoleuca | reverse complement strand
ATGCAAAAGAATGAAACTTGACCACTCTCTCACACCATACACAAAGATAAACTCTAAATGGAAGAAAGACCACGATGTGAGACAGGAATCCATCAAAATCATAGAGGAAAACATAGGCAACAACCTCTACAACATCAGCCAAAGCAACCTTTTTCATGACACATCTCCAACGCAAGAGAAACAGAAGATAAAATGAACTTGTGGGACTTCATCAAGATAAGAAGCTTCCGCACAGCCAAGGAAACAGTCAAAAAAACCCTAAGAGGCAGCCCACAGAATGGGAGAATATATTTGCAAATGATGCTACAGATAAAAGACTGGTATCCAAGATCTACAAAGAACTTCTCAAACTCAA
>NW_023180785.1:0-198 GCF_002007445.2 Ailuropoda melanoleuca | reverse complement strand
AAATCAAAACCACACTAAGATACCACCTTACACCAGTTAGAATGGCAAAAATTGACAAGGCAAGAAACAACAATTGCTGGAGAGGATATGGAGAAAGGGAATCCCTCTTACACTGTTGGTGGGAATACAAGTTGGTACAGCCACTCTGGAAAACAGCGTGGAGGTCCCTTAAAATGTTAAAAATTGAGCTACCCTATG
>NW_023180784.1:0-1041 GCF_002007445.2 Ailuropoda melanoleuca | reverse complement strand
TGGGAGTGGATTCTTTTGGGTTTTCCATATAGAGTATCATGTCATCTGTGAAGAGAGACAGTTTGACTTCTCCTTTGCAGATTTGGATACCTTTTATACCTCNGATCCCTTTTTGTCTTCTGATTGCTGTTGCAAGGACTTCTAGTACTATGTTGAATAATAGTGGCGAGAGTGGGCATCCTTGTCGTGTTCCTGATCTTAAGGGAAAGGCTTCCAGCTTTTCCCCATTGAGAATAATGCTTGCAGTAGGCTTTTCATAGATGGCTTTTATGAGATTGAGAAATGTACCCTCTATTCCTACACTCTGAAGGGTTTTAATCAGGAAAGGATGCTGTATTTTGTCAAATGCTTTTTCTGCATCAATTGAGAGGATCATATGGTTCCTGAGTCTTTTCTTGTTGATATGATGTATCACATTGATTGATTTGCGAATGTTGTACCACCCCTGCATCCCAGGGATGAATCCCACTTGATCATGATGGATAATCCTTTTAATGTACAGTTGGATTCTATTTGCCAGNAGGATCTTGTTGAGGATTTTGGCGTCCATATTCATTAGGGAAATCGGTCTGTAATTCTCCTTTTTGAGGGGGTCTTTGTCCGGTTTGGGGATCAAGGTAATATTGGCCTCATAGAATGAGTTTGGTAGCNTAGAATGAGTTTGGTAGCTTTCCTTCTGTTTCTATTTTTTGAAATAGCTTTAGGAGAATAGGTATTATTTCTTCTTTGAATGTTTGGTAGAATTCCCCAGGAAAACCGTCTGGGCCTGGAGTTTTATTATTTGGAAGGTTGTTTATCACTGACTCAATTTCTTCATAGTTAATTGGCCTATTTAAGAAATCTATTTCTTCCTGTTTCAGTCTTGGTAGTTTATAGGTTTCCAGGAAGGCCTCCATCTCTTCCAGATTGCTTAATTTATTGGCATATAGATGTTGATAAAAGTTTCTAATGATCCTTCCAATTTCATTGTTGTTGGTTGTGACCTCTCCTTTTTCATTCATAATTTTATTAATTTGAGTCCTTTCTCTATTCTTTTGGATA
>NW_023180783.1:0-1335 GCF_002007445.2 Ailuropoda melanoleuca | reverse complement strand
AATTGTTACTCCCACCGATCAGTCTTCCCCCAGACATTTATGACTCACACAGTCACCTTTTCCGAGTCTTCATTCAGATGCCACCTCCTCAAGAGACCCTCCCACCCGCCTCGTTAGAAACCGCAACTCTNACCGCAACTCCGCTCTTGCCACACTTCATCTCCTTTCCTGACTCTGATTTATTTTTCCATCTAGATCACACGGCTCTACAGATTTTGTTTGTTTTCTATCTTACCCCCAGTAGAACTTCAGCTCCAAGAGGGCAGGGGTTTGGCTATTTTGGCCCCGGCTATATTCCCAGCACCTAGAACAATGCCTGGAATGAAATAGATGCTTGATAAGTATTTGTTGAAATAATTTTTTTTAAGTTTATTTATTTATTTTTAGTAATCGCTACACCCAGCGTGGGGCTTGAACTCAGAATCCCGAGATCAAGAGTCACATGCTTTTCTGACTGAGCCAGCCAGGTGCCCCATTAAAGTAACTTCTTCTTTTTTTTTTTTAGATTTTATTTATTCATTCGACAGAGACAGCCAGCGAGAGAGGGAACACAAGCAGGGGGAGTGGGAGAGGAAGAAGCAGGCTCCCAGTGGAGGAGCCTGATGTGGGGCTCGATCCCAGAACCCTGGGATCACGCCCTGAGCCAAAGGCAGATGCTTAAGGACTGAGCCACCCAGGCGCCCCTAAAGTAACTTCTTAAATTAACATCAACAATGCCTGGCACATAGTAGGTAATTATGATTACTCAGATGCTGGTCACAGAACAGGAAAGTGCCACATAGTTCCTACTTTCACTCTATCAGCTCATCTAAAAATGTTAATTGTGGTTTTACCAATGTACTAGGCTCTGCTGATACAGGGCTGGGCCACAAGTGCTCATAGCTCAGCAGGGATTTAATAATACCTCCCTCANAGTACCTCCCTCTCGGGTTGTTGTGAGGACTGAATGAGCGAATGACTAAAAACTGCTTTGCATGATCCAGGAACATAGTGTTTGTATTAGTCAGCTTTTGCTATGATAAAGCCATATGACAAACACCACCTGAAAATCTCAGTGAGCTCCAGCAGAATCATTTCTCACTTCTGTGTCTGAAGGGTAGGTGGGTCCGAATTAGGTCTGCTCCATGTGTCTTCTCATGTTGGGCCCCAGGGTAAAGGATCAGCTCCTATCTGGAAATGCTATTCTCCTAGAGGAGAGTAAGAACTGGCAGAAGCTTGCTATGTTTGAGACCATTGCCTTGACCTGGGACATCATCACTTCTGCCCACATTCTGTCGGCTGAATCAATCCACATGGCCAAGTCCCACATCCATGGGGTGAGGAAATGACCAGGGA
>NW_023180782.1:0-1609 GCF_002007445.2 Ailuropoda melanoleuca | reverse complement strand
TGCTGTATCTCCTTCTGACTTAGAAAAGCGCTTAGGTCTCCGTGTGTTCTGTGAAAGAGAGAAAACTATTTCAACTCAGGGTTATTCTAGAGATTAGAGGGATTGGCGAAAGAAAAGCCCCTCACAGCCTGGCCAGTGGTAGATGCTCGATCAGCGTGCATGTGTTTCCCTTTCCCCTGCTCCCCAGGGTTGTGCTGGGCAGACTGACTGCAGTAAAGAAGCAGTTGTGTTTATGGCTATTTTCAGCTCCTTTGGGGAGTTGAGCAGTGCTGGTGGTGATTATGCTCAGTTGATTTGGTCCTTGGCTTCAGTACTCCATGGTGTAAGTCACCTGAGCTGTGGGTCTGGTGCTCTCAGCAAGATGTTATTTTCTTCCCCAAGATGAACTACACCAAGTGTTATTCCTTAGGCACAGCCAACTCTGAAGCTCTCGTCTGCGTAGCTGTTACCCATCCCCCCCTTCCTTAGGCTTCGGTTACTCTGTCTCATCCCGGGATACATGTGGACATCTTTGTGCTACGTTCATTCAATTTCATGTGGGCCCCTATGTGCCCAGGCACTGTTCTAGACTGGGAATATAGTAGAGAACAAAAGAGCTAAAGATGCACTCTCACGGGACTTGTGTTCTAGTGAAGAGTGTAAAGAAGAGTGGTTATAGTTTTCTGCTCCTTGCAGTTCGGGCCATAGGATAGTTGTGGGTAACGCGTTGTGAGCAGAAGCCCCACTTCTGGGCTGAAGCCTTTATTGGCGCAGGACTCTGTAGTGCCCTTCCTGGCTCGGTTGTGGAAGCCCATCCAGAAAGAGGCCACAGGGCCAAAGTAGTCTGGAGTGCTGAGCCCCCATGTGGAGTGCAGTTGTCCTGGGAAGTCCCTCAGACCTGTGATGGACTTTATGGGAATGAGAAATAAACTTCCATTAAACTACCGAGATGTCGGCGTCGTGTCTTTCTGCAGCGTAACCTGGCCTGTCTACATAGAGGCAGCTGTTCTGCTAGAGCTCTAGAACATTTCTGTGTCAGTCCGCGTGGACTTTGGCCCTCAGAAGAGCTGCGCCTTCCTGTAGGTGCTCCACTGAGGTCATGTGACACTGATAGGCACACTGAGGAGCTTACGAGACTAGGTGATAGGAGAGACTGAGACAAGTCCAGGTTGGTCAGTTTTTCAAGTGGACAGAGCAACCATCCCTCCCTCTCTGGCTTCTTTCCCCTTCCCTTGCTCTCTGTTCCTCTGTGCTCCACTGCTTTTCTACGTAAGATGTGTTTCTATTGATCAGTGGGCGACAGAGAGGGTAGCGGTTGCCTTTTGTTTCTCCTGTGAGTGCAGTAAGCGATCGTTTGGTAACTACCCTTGTCATACCTTCTGCGAGTTGGCCTCAAAAAACACAGGACATAGGGCAGAAGCAGATTTGTCCTGATTGGTGTAGAGAGGAAGGTGACTGCCCCCTCGGACTAAGCGGTGGTAGTGGGGAGGAAGGTGATGCAGGAAAGCAGGAGCAGGACGCTGCAGTTGAGGACTGAGGAGCCCCTATGGGGAACGTCTGCATAGCCAAGAACCAGCAGTGCAGTGTTGCACAACTCATGCTTGAATGTGGACATCGGAAGAAGGAATTT
>NW_023180781.1:404-860 GCF_002007445.2 Ailuropoda melanoleuca | reverse complement strand
CGAGTTGGACCTCATAGATATATATAGAACACTACACCCCAGAACCAAAGAATACTCGTTCTATTCTAATGTCCATGGAACATTCTCAAGAATAGATCATGTTCTGGGACAGAAAACAGGTCTCAACCGATACCAAAATATTGAAATTATCCCCTGCATATTCTGACCTCAACGCTCTGAAATTGGAACTCAACCACAAGGAAAAACCTGGAAGAAACTCAAACACTTGGAGACTAAGAATCATCCTGCTCAAGAATGACTTGATAAACCAGGAAATCAAAAAGCAATTTAAACAATTTATGGAGACCAATGAGAATGAAAACACAACGGCCCAAAACCTATGGGATACTGCAAAGGCAGTCCTAAGGGGGAAATACATAGCCATCCAAGCCTCACTCAAAAGAATAGAAAAATCTAAAATGCAGTTTTTATATTCTCACCTCAAGAAGCTGGAAC
>NW_023180781.1:0-311 GCF_002007445.2 Ailuropoda melanoleuca | reverse complement strand
CAGAAGTACAGTAGAGCAAATCAACAGGACTAGAAGCTGGTTCTTTGAGAGAATCCATAAAATTGGCAGACCACTAGCAAGACTTATCCAAAAGCCAAGAGAAAGGACNAAATTATTAAAATTATGAATGAAAAAGGAGAGGTCACGACCAACAACATTGAAATTGGAAGGATTATTAGAAATTTTAATCAACAGCTATATGCCAAAAAACTAAGCAATCAGGAAGAGATGGAGGCCATTCTGGAAACCTATAAAATACCAAGACTGAAACAGGAAGAAATAGATTTCTTAAACAGGCCAATTAACTATGA
>NW_023180780.1:3831-3947 GCF_002007445.2 Ailuropoda melanoleuca | reverse complement strand
TCCAGGGAAATATCAACGAACATCATCTCACTTAAATAAGGGAGTATAAATGAATAAGTTCAAGAAGTTCGCGGACTCAGTGCCCTTCTTATTGGTATAAAGAAGAGCGTCCAGGA
>NW_023180780.1:970-3617 GCF_002007445.2 Ailuropoda melanoleuca | reverse complement strand
GAGAAACAAAATTTGGCCAAACCAGCCTCCAATGCAATGTTTGCTTCATGGGTAAATCCCATTAAAACTGCTGGTGGCAATGGAACGAAAATGCCTAAACCATTTCTGTCAGAAACAACACTGTGCAGTGGCCGTCTTAGCACTATCATCATCCTTCGTGAATAGGGAAACATGAGGGAAAGTGTTCACGGAAGCCTGACGAGAGTGCCACATAGTGGTCTCTGAGACACCACACAATCCAGGGAAATATCAACGAACATCATCTCACTTAAATAAGGGAGTCTAAATGAAAAAGTTCAAGAAGTTCGAGGACTCAGCGCCCTTCTTATTGGTATTAATGAAGAGCGTCCAGGAAAACACTTCCAGCTAACATCCGCGTTTTCATATGGGACAGATTCCCCATTGGGTAAATGTGCCTTGGAAGCATCCAGCACTTAGAACCAAGAAACAAAGTGCGAAGATAAAGCCCTTGAAGTCACATTGGCCTTATAGAACGTGGAACAAAAATCAAGGTGCTTTGTTTCTGAGAGTGAAACACGATGAACACAGCACTGAGAAACAAAATTTGGCCAAGTCAGCCTCCAGTACAATGTTTACTTCATGGGTAAATCCCATTAAAACTGCTGGTGGCAATGGAACGAAAATGCCTAAACCANTGGTGGCAATGGAACGAAAAGGCCAAAAACATGTCTGTCAGAAACAACTACGTGCAGTGGCCATCTTAGCACTATCATCATCCTTCGTGAATAGGGAATCATGAGGGAAAGTGTTCACGGAACCTGACGAGAGTGCCCCATAGTGGTCTCTGAGACACCACACAATCCAGGGAAATATCAACGAACATCATCTCACTTAAATAAGGGAGTATAAATGAATAAGTTCAAGAAGTTCAAGGACTCAGCGCCCTTCTTATTGGTGTTAAAGAAGAGCGTCCAGGAAAACACCTCCAGATAACATCCGCGTTTTCAATTGGGACCCAGAAACCCCACTGGGTGAATGTGCCTACGACTTATCCAGCACTTAGAACCAAGAAACAAAGTGCGAAGATAAAGCCCTTGAAATCACAGTGGCCTTGTAGACCTTGGAACAAAAATCAAGGTGCTTTGTTACCGTGAGTGAAACACGATCAGCACAGCACGGAGAAACAAAATTTGGCCAAACCAGCCTCCAATGCAATGTTTGCTTCATGGGTAAATCCCATTAAAACTGCTGGTGGCAATGGAACGAAAATGCCTAAACCATTTCTGTCAGAAACAACACTGTGCAGTGGCCGTCTTAGCACTATCATCATCCTTCGTGAATAGGGAATCATGAGGGAAAGTGTTCATGGAAGCCTGACGAGCATGCCACACAGTGGTCTCTGAGACACCACACAATCCAGGGAAATATCAACGAACATCATCTCACTTAAATAAGGGAGTCTAAATGAAAACGTTCAAGAATTTCGAGGACTCAGCGCCCTTCTTATTGGTATTAAAGAAGAGCGTCCAGGAAAACTCCTCCAGATAACATCCGCGTTTTCAATTGGGACCCAGATTCCCAATTGTGTGAATGTGCCATGAAAGTATCCAGCACTTAGAACCAAGAAACAAAGTGCGAAGATAAAGCCCTTGAAATCACATCGGCCTTATAGAAGGTGGGTCAAAATCAGGATGCTTTGTTACTGTGAGAGAAACACGATGAACATAGCACTGAGAAAAAAAATTTGGTCAAACCAGCCTCCAAAGCAATGTTTGCTTCTTGGGTAAATCCTATCAAAACTGCTGGTGGCAATGGAACGAAAATGCCTAAAACATTTCTGTCAGAAACAACACTGTGCAGTGGCCGTCTTAGCACTATCATCATCCTTCGTGTATTGGGAAACATGAGGGAAAGTGTTCACGGAAGTCTGACGAGAGTGCCACATAGTGCTCTCTGAGACACCTCACAATCCAGGGAAATATCAACGAACATCATCTCACTTAAATAAGGGAGTATAAATGAAAAAGTTCAAGAATTTCGAGGACTCAGCGCCCTTCTTATTGGTATTAAAGAAGAGCGTCCAGGATAACACCTTCAGCTATCATACGAGTTTCCTTTGGGAACAAGATTCCCCATTGGGTGAATGAGCCTTGGAAGCATCCAGCACTAAGAACCAAGAAACGAAGTGCGAAGATATAGCCTTGAAGTCACATCAGCCTTATAGAACGTGGAACAAAAATCAAGGTGCTTTTTTACCATGAGTGAAACACGAACAGCACAGCACTGAGAAACAAAATGTTGCCAAACCAGCCTCCAATGCAATGTTTGCTTCATGGGTAAATCCCAACAAAACTGCTGGTGGCAATGGAACGAAAATGCCTAAACCATTTCTGTCAGAAACAACACTGTGCAGTGGCCGTCTTAGCACTATCATCATCCTTCGTGAATAGGGAATCATGAGGGAAAGTGTTCACGGAAGCCTGACGAGAGTGCCACATATTGGTCTCTGAGTCACCACACCATCCAGGAAAATATCAATGAACATCATCTCACTTTAATAAGGGTGTCTAAATGAAAACGTTCAAGAATTTCGAGGACTCAGAGCCCTTCTTACTGGTATTAAGGAAGAGCGTCCAGGAAAACACCTCCAGCTAACATCCGCGTTTTAAATTGGGACCCAGATTCC
>NW_023180780.1:393-934 GCF_002007445.2 Ailuropoda melanoleuca | reverse complement strand
GCCTTGGAAGTCTCCAGCACTTAGAACCAAGAAACAAAGTGTGAAGATAAATCCCATGAAGTCACGTCGGCCTTATAGAACGTGAATCAAAAATTATAGTGCTTTCTTACCGTGACTGAAGCAAGATGAACACAGCACTGAGAAACAGAATTTGGCAAAACTAGCCCCCAATGAAATGTTTGCTTCATGGGTAAATCCNTTCATGGGTAAATCCTATAAAAATTGCTAGTGACAATGGAACGAAAATGCCTAAAACATTTCTGTCAGAAACAACACTGTGCAGTAGCCTTCTTAGCACTATCATCATCCTTCGTGAATAGGGAAACATGCGGGAAAGTGTTCATCATGGAGGCCTGACGAGAGTGCCACACAGTGGTCTCTGAAACACCTCACAATCCAGGGAAATATCAACGAACATCATCTCACTTAAATAAGGGAGTATAAATGAATAAGTTCAAGATATTCGAGGACTCAGTGCCCTTCTAATTGGTAAAAAAGAAGAGCGTCCAGGAAAACACCCCCAGCTAACATCCGCGTTTTA
>NW_023180780.1:0-167 GCF_002007445.2 Ailuropoda melanoleuca | reverse complement strand
TGGGTAAATCCTATCAAAACTGCTGGTGGCAATGGAACGAAAATGCCTAAAACATTTCTGTCAGAATCAACACTGTGCAGTGGCCGTCTTAGCATAATCATCATCCTTCGTGAATAGGGAATCATGAGGGAAAGTGTTCACGGAAGCCTGACGAGAGCGCCACATAG
>NW_023180779.1:0-1606 GCF_002007445.2 Ailuropoda melanoleuca | reverse complement strand
TTTACAGCTCATACTTGCTCTGTGCAGAGCTCACTAGCCTCACCACGACCTATGTGTTCTTTTTCCCATTTGCCGATGAGGAATATGAGGCAGACAGTGGACCCAACCAACGTTCCTCTCCTAGCAAGTCACAGAGCCAAGATTTGGCCTTGGTAGGCTGGCTCCAAAGCCCATGTCCTAACCTCCACCACAAGGAAAATCCTGGAAGAGACCTTCCTTGAAGTATGCCTGCATCAGGAGGCTCAATTTCACCTGTCCCCACAGTCCTTGCTGTCCCTCAGCCGGCTCTTGGTGTTACCTTCAGTCTCATGCCTCTTCATGTGGCCACCAGCCACTGAGGCCTATACTCCCTCAGCTGTTCTAACGAAAGTCCCAGAAATGAATCTCATAGGTTCACTTCTGAGCCACGCTCTGTGGCCCAAGGCATCTGATACTCTAAAAAGCCGGAGTTGGGCTGCAGGCCGAACCTGGGAGCCAGGTTTGGAATCAGAACCCCAGGACCCCAGGACCTGGGAGCAGGGAGAGAGGACATTTGCCCAGAGGACAGGGGAACAGGTGCTCCACAGGCAAACACAACAACTGTGTCTGAAACATTATTTACTTCCAGTGTTTTTTAAGGGGGGGGAATATAACAACACCATTAAAGAATGTTCTGGAAACACCCTCCCCCCATGCCACTTACAACTCTTTTTACTCCACTGGCTTATTACCTTCAGGTATTGGTATTCTTGTCCACACACATACATCTTTCGAAGCAGTAGCATCCTCCTGTCTGCAGGGAAGACCTTGAGGGACAATAGTTAGCCTGGAGACGGAGTGGCTGGTTCCTTTCATTAAAGATATAAAGGAATTGTATCACTCTGGGCCTCTAACCTCAATCCTGTTATCCCCGGGGTGTTTTTGGTTGGCTGATTGGTTGGTTTTCTGATGTTGGAAGTTTGCCCNCAGGACCCCAGGACCTGGGAGCAGGGAGAGAGGACATTTGCCCAGAGGACAGGGGAACAGGTGCTCCACAGGCAAACACAACAACTGTGTCTGAAACATTATTTACTTCCAGTGTTTTTTAAGGGGGGGGAATATAACAACACCATTAAAGAATGTTCTGGAAACACCCTCCCCCCATGCCACTTACAACTCTTTTTACTCCACTGGCTTATTACCTTCAGGTATTGGTATTCTTGTCCACACACATACATCTTTCGAAGCAGTAGCATCCTCCTGTCTGCAGGGAAGACCTTGAGGGACAATAGTTAGCCTGGAGACGGAGTGGCTGGTTCCTTTCATTAAAGATATAAAGGAATTGTATCACTCTGGGCCTCTAACCTCAATCCTGTTATCCCCGGGGTGTTTTTGGTTGGCTGATTGGTTGGTTTTTTGATGTTGGAAGTTTACCTTTGTGGCTCTGTGGAAATGAGGGTGGCTTGTTTCTGGGGTGCTGGGTGGCAAGACTGGGAAGTACCAGGTGGCAGAGCCGGCCCTGACTGCCCCCCCCCACTCCATGCTACACAGGCAGGCCTTGCCAGGGTCCTGGGCAAGGCCGGTCCTTACCCTTGGGCTCATCTTGTGTGAGCCCTTTGCCAAGTGCTTGCCTGGGCCGGCTCTCAGT
>NW_023180778.1:0-1343 GCF_002007445.2 Ailuropoda melanoleuca | reverse complement strand
GCACAACGTCTAATATGTATAACATACGGGGTATGTGTTATCAACTGTGTGGTCAGTAAGGCTTCTGGTCACTTGTAAGCTGTTGGTGAAGTTTCGGGGAGTCAGAAGTTACATATGGATTTCTGATTGCGCAGTGGCGGGGGGTGTTTGTGCCCTAACCCCTGTGTCATTCAAGGTCAGCCGTCTAATGTAATTCCGACACACAATGAATTGAATGCCTAAAATTAAGAGATTGCCAATACCAAATCTCAGCAGTGGGTTCCTGTCAGAGAGAGTGGGTGTTTGTAAGTTTGTGAGGTCTTTTTATTTCTTGATCTGAGTGTGAAGAACACAAGTGTCTTCAGTTTATGAAGCTTTTATCCATGTAAGCTATACTTCGATAAAAATGTGTATTTAGAGAAAAATGAAAACACAGTGACAGTGGGAGCTTGAGTCCCTGCCTGTGTGAGGCTCCTGTGTGACTTTGGACAGCCCCTTTCTTGCTCTGGGCTTCTGTTTTCACAGCTGCAAAGTGGAGAAGGCCACGTAGATCGTGCCGTTACTCTGACCCAATGAGGACACCCCATTTCCCACAGTGCCTCTGAAGTGGGACCTACCAGTACCCATGGTCCCAGGAACCTGGTGGGGGGCAGAGCCACCCCAGACAGCGCCCCACCTGGGTAGAGGGATGCCCCACATGGTGGAGGGGTGGGGTGGCAGCCGTCAAGGAGCCTCTAGGCCCTGGCCTGCAGGTGTTAATACAAAGCCAGTTCTGCACAAATACCAAGCCTCAGGCCTGGAGAACAGAGAGGACTGGTTTCCCCCTGCACCCTGATTACACAGGAGTGTGCCCCTCTCCACTGGCCCTTCAGAAGTCTCTTCTCAGTACTGTCTTCTCCTTTGGTTTTTCTCATTTTGTGCAGGACAGGAGGATGCCTCTGAGAACCAGAGCTCTTGCCAGGGCTCTGTCAGAGGATCTGGACCATCTCAGGCTTGTGTGCATGGACACAGCAGCATTTTCAGCCTGTGTCTGTTTGCACCTGGCCAGCAGGCAGCAACGAGGCCCAAGTCCCCATCCACAGGAATCTTCACCATGACCCTGACCGCAGAACCACATGGCCCTCAGCTGCCTGGCACAGTCGCCCATGACTCATGGAGCACACACACTTCCACTTCCTCTGGCTTGTCTAGAGTCAGCCCATCTGTCAGGCTGATCTCATGTTCCACTTGGAGGGAGCAGTAGGGGAGAGGGGCATCCAAGTGAGCCCTCCACTGGGGGGGACAGTCTGGGGTGAGGCCATAACCCTCCCCCAGGAGTACTAGGGACATCTGTGCCTGTGGTCCCGTTTCCAGTCAGAACCTTC
>NW_023180777.1:0-766 GCF_002007445.2 Ailuropoda melanoleuca | reverse complement strand
CTATTTGTAGAATTGTAGCACTTCTCTCAGATCTCCAGTTAATTTTGCAGGTTTTCAGAATGATTTGATATGTATCTGATTTCCAGGGACCAGATGAAACTAGGATTCCCTACTTCTCCGCCATCTCGGAAGGTCTCCTACAGGGTTTTGTTGTTGTTGTTATTGTTGTTTAATTTACTCGATCCTTACATTTTTGCNTGTTTAATTTACTCGATCCTTACATTTTTGCCTTTGCCTTATAGACTATCTCTTTAAGCTTCTTTAGCACTGAGGTCAGATGTTAGTGTTAATAGGCTATTCTATGAAGATAGTGATTCTGAAGTTTCTTAGTACCTCAAGTTTTTATAACAAACATGCTTATGAAAATTCCTCCTCTTCTTTCCCTGACTCTACTCTCTGCTATTTTTCTAGGGTGCTGTCCTGGCTATCTTCTTTCCTCACTCTATCAAGTCTGAGTGACCTTGTTTAAGTTTGTGAGATCCCTTGTCACATGTGTACAGTTGTCTTTGTCCCACATCTCCCTCCTGTATATGGGACCCAGATATATAAGTATATGGCAATCTATATGGCAGACCAGTATTCTGAAAACAGCAAGGGTTTTAGAGTTATCAAGGTATTGGCTTCGTTTTATCAGCTCTTATTGGGGTGATTTTGAAGAGGTACATCGATCTCTCTGATCTTCATTTTCTTCATACTTAAAATGAGGATATTGATTTTTACCTAAATATGGTGTTGTTAAGTATTAAATAATGTAACACATGCAAAA
>NW_023180776.1:0-1755 GCF_002007445.2 Ailuropoda melanoleuca | reverse complement strand
ACAAAATACTTAAACACTACATAAAAGAAGATATGTGACTAGCCAATAAGTACATGTAAAGATTCTTAATGACATTAGGCATCATGAAAATGAAAATTCAAATCACAGTGGTACAACCGCTTGGAAAACTGGTTGGCAATTTCTTAAACAATTAAATATGCACCACCCTTATAATCCAGTGATTCTACTACTTGGAAATTAAAAATTTTGGCCACACAAAGGCTTATATGAGAATATTTATAGTAATCTTATTCATAATAACTGATAACCAGAAATAACCCCAAAGTCTATTAACAAGATAGTAAAGTGATATGTTCACATAATGAAATAATATTTAGCAATAAAAAATAAGGCATGTATACATTCAAATGTCATTGAATTGTGCACTTGCATTAATGCTTATTTCATTATATATAAATGTAATTCAGCAATTTAAAAATTTATAAGTTAATTCTTTGAGAAAAGATATTTAGGCTGAATAATACAAGGGGACATTGGCTCATCATGTAATCGTTTTTCTTTTCTGATCCAGTTTGTTTGACCTACAAATATTTAATGGTATGTACCTGTGGAACCTCAGTGAAAACAACCTTCTGTTCTGTGGCTCTACTCTTAAAAATAATTCAAGGTTACCAAAGCACAATTATTGACTTCACAGTCAACATTAGTCAACATTTTTTTTTTTTTTTGAGTAGGCCCCATGCCCAGCGTGGAGCCCAACACAGGTCTTGAACTCACGACTCTGAGATCAAGACCTGAGCTAATATCAAGAGTCAGACACAGGGGTGCCTGGGTGGCGCAGTCATTAAGCGTCTGCCTTTGACTCAGGGTGTGATCCTGGCGTTATGGGATTGAGCCCCACATCAGGCTTCTGTGCTAGGAGCCTGCTTCTTCCTCTCCCACTCCCCCTGCTTGTGTTCCCTCTCTCACTGGCTGTCTCTCTCTGTCAAATAAATAAATAAAACCTTAAAAAAAAAAAAGAGTCAGACACTTAACCAACTAAGCCACCCAGGCACCCTGTCAACATTAGCTTTTAACTCCAATCTACATAAACCGTATAACTGCTTTTATTTCTGTGACTCCGAGTTGTTGGCTTTGGCAGGGGGTGGGGGGAGATTAATTTATTTTACTCAGGGATATTGGAGAACACACCAGGCAGATTATTGAATAAATGCTCCCTAAAATACCTTGTAATCTGCAGTGTTGGATAAAAATTAGAGAAAAATTCCAAACTACATTAGTGGTCTGGATAAAATGAATTAAAACTTACTTTTAAATTACTTGGAGTAGAATTATTCCACTTTCCTGCTTATCACATCTCTTTTAGGAGGTGCGTTAATTTGCAAATGGGGCTGTATCTGGAGGAAATATCAACTATTCACAACTATTTGCAGCACTTAGATGTAGCAGACCAGAGGACTCTTGGAACAAATAATATGATTAGGCCTGACATCAGTAATTCACCATGGCAGGTTACTGAAAATTTAAAGGGGATACCCTTTTTTGTTCTGATTAGAATACCATCATTCATCTGTTCTAGCTAATCTCAACAAGGAAAAGTATGGGGAAATTTAGATGTCTGTAGCTTTCAAAAATTGGTTCATCTGTTGCTAAGTGAATTATTTATCAATGACTCAGCACATCTCTGGTGTTTGAAGACAAATTGCACACATTTAAAAGAAGTTTTTATTTATTTCTGCAGCCAGGAAACACACCCAATTAAAATAAACAATTTGGAAAGATTTTTGTTTCTAA
>NW_023180775.1:0-762 GCF_002007445.2 Ailuropoda melanoleuca | reverse complement strand
GAAGTTGATTTGAAGTCACTCTAATTCTACTACAATCCTACGTTTGTGCTGTCTGGTCTTTTGACCATCCCAAAAAATATATGTTTTACACTGAGAAGTCACTCTCCCAACTCATCAAATCTTGGGATTTTTAATGACTTGGCATTGGAATGTGCATGAAACAAATTTAACTGTCTTATTGCTGCTCACACACTGCTAACAAATCAAAATAGTAACAATGATAATAACAATAGCAGCAGCAACAACATAACAACAGAGATCTANAACAACAACAGAGATCTAGGAGAAGAGGGACAAGAAAGCAACCAGTGCTGTTTGAATAACTCTAGACACAGTTTCCATGGAGAACAACAGCATATCACCCACAAATGGAGAGCAAGTAAAGAATCTATGAACTGAAATAACTAATGCAATTTTAAATAAAATGATCACTGAAAGGAGGAGGAGCTAAATGGCAGCATACTAGGAGGACCCTAGGCTTGCCTCATCCCTCAAACACAGCTAGATAACTGTTAAATCATTCTGAATACCCGAGAAATCTGAGGACTGACAGAACAAACTGCACAACTAGAGGGAGAGAAGAGGCTTTATCATGGAAGGTAGGAGGTGCAGAGATGTGGTTTGGGGGAGAAAAAGATTGGGGGTGCTGCAGAGGGGAGGGAGCCCTGGTCACAGAGAAATGTGTGTGTGTGAGAGAGAGAGAGAGAAAGCAGCTCACAGGGGACCTCACAAGAAAAACACTTCCCCAAAGCCATTGACTGG
>NW_023180774.1:679-1105 GCF_002007445.2 Ailuropoda melanoleuca | reverse complement strand
CCTCCCCCTCCGCCCTCCCCTCCAATCCCCACCCAACACCGCCCACCCTTCCCCATCCCCCTTCTCCCGCGCTCCAGGGTTGCTTATTTCTGTGCTTCTCGCGACAGTCTGGAGGACTCAGGAGTGACCTTTATGCATTGTACCCCAAGTTCCCTCGAGGAGGGAGGGACTGGGGGGGTTATGCGCGGCTGGGGGAGGGGGCGGTGGTCCCAGGAGTGGCGCAGGCGCAGAGGCCAGGCCGCGTGCTGTTGGAGGTTACAGCGGGTCCGCGGCTAGAGGGTGGCGGTGCGAGCGCGGACTCGTTAGTTGTGGGAAATGTCACGGGATACCGGGGAAGTAGCAGCGACGAGCGGGAGGGAGCAGCCCTGCTGTGAGAAAGCAGCGCAGCCTTCAGTTTCCGAGACATTCCACGGGGAGTCTGGGTGT
>NW_023180774.1:0-597 GCF_002007445.2 Ailuropoda melanoleuca | reverse complement strand
CCCCCGCCGGGGGGGGGGGGGGGGGTGCTGCTAGAGAGTTCCGCCCCTCATGGGGGCTCCCCCTTTTTGCCAAAGCGGATTCTTTATTTTTCTTTTTCTTTAAAGATTTTATTCATTTATTTGAGAGAGAGAGCACAAGCAGCGAGAGCCGCAGAGGGAGACGGATCCGCGGGCAGCACAGGGAGCCCCATGCGGGGCTGGATCCCAGGACGCTGGGGTCATGAGCGGAGCTGAAGGCAGACGCTTTACCAAAAGCCTCCCCCCAGGCGCCCCTAAAGCGGGTTCTTTAAAATGTGAGCTAGTAGGATTCTTGGGTGTGGAGTCTGAATTAGGATGTGTCCAATTCCCTGCCCATCTTCATTATTTTGAAGGAAATTTGCGTTAAATTAATGAAATCAGAGTAAATGGGTGATGAATACTTACACTCCTTTCTCTTTTCTATTTTGGAGGGCTGTAAAACTCTTCAATAGTTGGGTATCTGTGCTGGAAAGGACTTGGTTTTCTTCATTGGTTAAAAATAAGTATTAGGGAGGGGCGCCTGGGTGGCACAGCGGTTAAGCATCTGCCTTCGGCTCAGGGCGTGATCCCGGCGTTGTG
>NW_023180773.1:0-596 GCF_002007445.2 Ailuropoda melanoleuca | reverse complement strand
GAAGTCATACTTGTTTCCTAAGTAGATCTGAACAGACTCAGTAATAACAGCCTTTTCCCGGGCCCCCTGGGGCTTCACGTGCTTGCCCTAAGACCAACTCCTCGAATTTAAAAAATATATTATACTTTTAGCATTTTCAAAGAATTAATTTGGGTTTTTAAAAACTCAACAATGTCACACTTGTAATCATCCATTAAATAATCTGTAAACACTGAATGAGCAAGGTTTAACAGAACGAAGGAAGAATTGGCTTTGGGGTGGGGTTTGCGCTCATGTTTACTCACTGTTGCCCCCGCGTGGCCACTCTTCAGATAGCAGTTGGCCGAATGTGTTAACAATGTAGCAGATTGAAGGGAGGATGAGATACAGTGTGGTTGGTCCCTGGNTGTGGTTGGTCCCTGGATTCCCTAGCTGCTAAAAACCATCGTATAATTTATAAGCCATATTCTAAATCAGAGTATATGTTAGCTAGACATTCGGGTTCTGTCAGGGTCAAGTTGCATACGTTAATTATGTCCAGCTTTATGTATGTGAATCATACCTCTATAAATTTAATAATAGATACATTTTTATTACTTCTAATACCCCTCCTTGTG
>NW_023180772.1:0-1024 GCF_002007445.2 Ailuropoda melanoleuca | reverse complement strand
CAGAATGCAGTATTAAACTCTGTGATAAAATTTTAAAAGGGGGTATATAGAGAATGAGAGAACAAAATACTATCAACAGTTAATTACAGAAGACAAGTAGTTATTGGTAAACTTGGGAATGAAAACAAAACAAGAGAAAAGAGAGGAAGAGTTAGGTTCTTTAAATCCAGGGATGGCGTTTTCTAAAAAAAGTTTGCATGATAAAATAATACCAAATATTTATTGGGCTCCTGAAATAGACACTGTAAGTGACCTAATTTATCCTTGTCAAACAAATTAAAATCAATCAAATAAAAAATATGACATGGATTATTCACTCAGTTTGACAGTTAATAAAACCAAGACACTGAGGGGTTAAATAAAGTTGGTACAAGTCATTTAAAGGGAGTTAAGCATATCGTAAAAACACACACAAAATATCCAAAGTCAGAATTCGGCAGTATTGAGTTGGTGTATTCTAGTAGAAATACATTTGGTCTACAGCATTTAAACTTGTCACAGATGCTATTAGGTGAAAGGATGATTCATCACGTGTCTTGATGTCAAGGTAAAAAGAAGTAAAAAAAAAGNAAAACAATGGAAAAAAGAACAATGATATTTATTATCTATATCACCCTGTTTTTCTCAGTATCTTAGTATGCTGATGAGAAGAGTGTGGCTCCTTGCCATTAGGCACCTGACAATCCCAGACACTAGTAACCATTTTTAAGTGATTAAATTTCTATTGTGCTATCTATATATTTGACTCTCTTGTGATTACAAATGGTAGTGTCCAAATCTGATCAAATATGTTACTTGGACATGTCAAAGAGTTGACCCTTCACCAGAAGGATGCCACTGTTTAAAGAGTGTGGATATGCATCCTTAGGTGGTCTTTATCTTGTAAGGGCCCCTGCATCTTCAGTAATGTGTGCTTTCCATACAACCAAATAAGCCAAGTAAGGATGACTAAAATAAATTGGATAGTATTTTCCTTGCCTAAAAACTGTTTCCCTCTCATTTTTAAGCAAGAAGAGATGGTTTA
>NW_023180771.1:0-1134 GCF_002007445.2 Ailuropoda melanoleuca | reverse complement strand
TAGTGGGGGCAGTAATCTTCAGCCTCCCAACAGAACAACTGCTGGGACCCTACCTCTTTACATATGTGTACACGTACCACCCACACACACTCCCTTGTACCCAAAGCCCTGTACACACAAGCACCATTGCTCCCACNAACTTCTCAACACACACACTCCCCTGTAAACGCAAAACACATTTAAACACACACACACCTGTACACAGTCACACACACACACAGTACACTGGACACAAACACACTGGACACAGACACACGGGACACAGACACACTGGACACAGACACAGACCACCACCACCACCACCTCCCTCCCTGCCCAGCAAGCCCAGCTGACAGTCAACCCCTGGACCGTCTGCTGAGTTCTCTGCTGTGGCATCCAAGATATCCCAGCTCCTCTGTCTCTGCCTTACTGAATATTCTATAACAAATTACCCTAGAACACAGTGGCATAAAACAATGATTTTATTATCTCAGAATCTGTGGGTGAGGAATTTGGAAGTGACTCGGCTCAGTGGCTCTGACATTCCTCTCATGAGGCTGTGGCCAAGCTTGTGGTTGGGGCTGCCATAGTTCATAAGCCCATATAATTCCTACAAAGATATTACCCATCAAAGTCAGGAAGTGGACGCTGACACATTACTGCAAGTAACAGAACCTTCAGNTGCTGAGTTCTCTGCTGTGGCATCCAAGATATCCCAGCTCCTCTGTCTCTGCCTTACTGAATATTCTATAACAAATTACCCTAGAACACAGTGGCATAAAACAATGATTTTATTATCTCAGAATCTGTGGGTGAGGAATTTGGAAGTGACTCGGCTCAGTGGCTCTGACATTCCTCTCATGAGGCTGTGGCCAAGCTTGTGGTTGGGGCTGCCATAGTTCATAAGCCCATATAATTCCTACAAAGATATTACCCATCAAAGTCAGGAAGTGGACGCTGACACATTACTGCAAGTAACAGTCAGAACCTTCAATTCCCCCAACTGTCCCCACAATGTCCTTTATAGCAGAAGGACCCAGCTCACACACTGAGATTACATGTCACCCCTCTTCAGTCTCTTCATTTCAGTCTGGAACACTTCCTTTGTTTGGTTTTTGATAAAAAACAAAATTCCAGCAAGGCAACTTGAAGATC
>NW_023180770.1:1488-1699 GCF_002007445.2 Ailuropoda melanoleuca | reverse complement strand
ACAGAAGAAATTGATTTTTTAAACAAACCGATTAATTATGAAGAGATTGAAGCAGTTATCAAAAACCTCCCTAAAAACAAAACTCCAGGGTCTGATGGATTCCCTGGGGAATTCTACCAAACATGCAAAGAAGAAATAACACCTATTCTCCTGAAGCTGTTTCAGAAATTAGAAAAAGAAGGAAAACTACCAAACTCATTCTATGAGGCCA
>NW_023180770.1:0-1274 GCF_002007445.2 Ailuropoda melanoleuca | reverse complement strand
TGTGATACATCATATCAACAAGAAAAGAGTCAAGAACCATATGATCCTCTCAATAGATGCAGAAAAAGCATTTGACAAAACAGCATCCTTTCCTGATTAAAACACTTCAGAATGTAGCAATGGAGGACACATTCCTCAATCTCATAAAAACCATCTATGAAAAGCCTACAGTAAATATCATTCTCAACAGGGAAAAGATGGAAGCCTTTCCCTTAAGATCAGGAACACAACAAGGATGCCCACTCTCGCCATTATTATTCAACATAGTACTAGAAGTCCTTGCAACAGCAATCAGACAACAAAAAGGGATGAAAGGTATCCAAATCGGCAAAGAAGTCAAACTGTCTCTCTTTGCAGATGACATGATTCTCTATATGGAAAACCCAAAAGAATCCATCCCCAAACTACTAGAATTTATAGAGCAATTCAGTAATGTGGCAGGACACAAAATCAATGCTCAGATCAGTTGCATTTCTATACACGAACAGTGAGACTGAAGAAAGAGAAATTAGGGAATCAATTCCATTTACAATAGCACCCAAAATCATACATTATCTCAGAATTAACTTAACCAGAGACATAAAGGATCTATATTCTAGAAACTACATATCACTCTTGAAAGACATTCTGAAGAAGACCAAAAAGATGGAAAAATATTCCATGCTCATGGATCGGAAGAATTAATATAGTTAAAATGTCTATGCTACCCAGAGCAATCTACACTTTCAATGCCATCCCAATCAAAATATCAATGACATTTTTCAAAGAACTGGAACAAACAGCCCTTAAATTTGTGTGGAACCAGAAAAGACCCTGAAACACCAAGGAATTGTTGAAAAGGAAAAACAAAGCTGGGGGCATCACAATGCCGGATTTCGAGCTGTACTACAAAGCTGTGATCACAAAGACAGCATGGTACTGGCACAAAAACAGACACATCGACCAATGGAACAGAATAGAGAACCCAGAAATGGACCCTCGGCTCTTTGGGCAACTAATCTTTGATAAAGCAGGAAAAAACATCCGGTGGAAAAAAGACAGTCTCTTCAATAAATGGTGCTGGGAAAATTGGACAGCTACATGCAAAAGAATGAAACTTGACCACNCTGGAACAAACAGCCCTTAAATTTGTGTGGAACCAGAAAAGACCCTGAAACACCAAGGAATTGTTGAAAAGGAAAAACGAAGCTGGGGGCATCACGTTGCACAAAAACAGACACAGAGACCAATGGAACAGAATAGAGAACCCAGAAATGGACCCTCGGCTCTTTGGG
>NW_023180769.1:0-1073 GCF_002007445.2 Ailuropoda melanoleuca | reverse complement strand
TCCATATAGAGTATCATGTCATCTGCGAAGAGAGACATTTTGACTTCTTCTTTGCCAATTTGGATATCTTTTATACATTTTGTTGCCTGATTGCTGTTGCAAGGACTTCTAGTACTATGATGAATAGTAGTGGCGAGTGTGGGCATCCTTGTCATGTTCCTGATCTTAAGGGAGAGGCTTCCAGCTTTTCCCCGNTTGATCCCTTTTTGTCTTCTGATTGCTGTTGCAAGGACTTCTAGTACTATGTTGAATAATAGTGGCGAGAGTGGGCATCCTTGTCGTGTTCCTGATCTTAAGGGAAAGGCTTCCAGCTTTTCCCCATTGAGAATAATGCTTGCAGTAGGCTTTTCATAGATGGCTTTTATGAGATTGAGAAATGTACCCTCTATTCCTACACTCTGAAGGGTTTTAATCAGGAAAGGATGCTATATTTTGTCAAATGCTTTTTCTGCATCTATTGAGAGAATCATATGATTTTTGAATTTTTCTTTATGAATAAAATTTAAAACACTGGTAGATTTGCGAATGTTGAACCATGCTTGCATCCCAGGTATGAATCCCACTTGGTCATGATGGATAATCCTTTTAATGTACTGTTGGATTCTATTAGCAAGGATCTTGTTGAGGATTTTGGCATCCATATTCATTAGAGAAATCGGTCTGTAATTCTCCTTTTTGAGGGGGTCTTTGCCTGGTTTGGGGATCAAGGTAATATTAGCCTCATAGAATGAGTTTGGTAGCTTTCCTTCTGTTTCTATTTTTTGAAATAGCTTTAGGAGAATAGGTATTATTTCTTCTTTGAATGTTTGGTAGAATTCCCCAGGAAAACCGTCTGGGCCTGGAGTTTTATTATTTGGAAGGTTGTTTATCACTGANTTGTTTATCACTGACTCAATCTCTTCATAATTAATTGGCCTGTTTAAAAAATCAATTTCTTCCTGTTTCAGTCTTGGTAGTTTATGGGTTTCCAGGAAGGCCTCCAGCTCTTCCAGATTGCTTAATTTATTGGCATATAGATGTTGATAAAAAATTTCTAATAATCCTTCCAATTTCATTGTTGTTGGTTGTGACCT
>NW_023180768.1:0-1980 GCF_002007445.2 Ailuropoda melanoleuca | reverse complement strand
CACTTCCTCTTCTCGAGTACCCCTGGCAAACCAGAAAGAAATACACAGAAATTTTCTAGGCTTACACAGATTATTGCCATCCACTGCCACCCACAGAGAGCAGGGTNCCACAGAGAGCAGGGAGAAGAGTTAATCAGAGAATTGCAACCACGTGGCATCTGCACTCAATGCAAAGCTCAGGTGTAGGAGTCACTCCTGACTGTGGGTCATAGCACCAGGTGGGATAGAAGTTAATGAGATGGAGCAGCTATTAGTTTCTTTAAGCCTCACTATTTCAATTAGAAATATTTCATGGCAATATTATTCTTATCTATCATAAATTCCAGGTATTTTTTGACTTTGTTTTGATCTTAGTTCTTTTCCTTGAAGACATCGAGGTTTTTAAAGACCCAATTCATATAAATTTTCATCTATCCTGATGGGATGAAGTATTTGTATAATTTCCAAAATAAAAAAAAAAAAGTAGGTATGTTCTAATGATGCTCATTGATTCATCAGCCAAAACACTAACTGTTCTCAAAATATGTGAATGAAAAATGTTGATAAATTATCATGAACTTATATATAAAAGTGCTGACAATATTTATTTTTCTTTGTGGGGGAGATATTGTGTGATACAAGACAAAAACTTAAAATGATATTTTGTAATTCTTGATTTTCATTTCCCTAGAAAATCTACTACTAAAATATTGGTTTTATACCTGCATAAACTTTAGGTTTATATATATATACACACACACATACACACACACACACATATATATATATACACCTATATATATAGATATACCCATATCTACAATGTATACCTATAGTATACATTTTAAAGGAAGGAACACATGAGAAGATATGTATTTCTTAAAATATAGAGATTTTAAAAGGGATATATGGTTTTATCATTAATAATGTGAATAATAATATTATTATGCCAAATTATTGGAGAAAGATGCATGGAAATAAGTGGAAAGGTGTCATGGAGGCCCAGAAATGAGGGAGGGACACAAAGATAGGAAAATCACTGAATTATATACTAGCTTGTACATTTACATAATGTATTAGTATTTGAAGTCTAAATCATATAGAAAATACCAAGTTTTTTTATTGAAACAAAATAAAGTACATAAAGATAAAACAATTGGTTATGGATAAAGAGTGAGACACCAAACTTTNAGACACAAAACTTTTAGTTTATTTACAAAGCCAGCATTTCAGCAGATTCTCAATTAATTTGAACTCTTGCCACTGCTGACATTGCACAGCGAGCTCTCTTTTAGAAAAATGTGCACATGTTGTGTTACTTTATTTGCTACAGCTGGGTAGCTAAAGGAAGACAACTGCTAGGAAAAAAATCAGATTAATAGCATAAAATGTGATGGAAATATTAAAACACAGAGAAGGAAATGTGCTATCAAATTATTGATTCACCTTGTTTTAATGGATATTTTCCAAGAATAAGAGGCTTATAGGCTTAATCTGAAAAATTGAAAGTAACTCTTTTCCCCTTGTGGTTGAGCTGTTGTCGTTACTTTGGTTAAATGCAGTCACAGGAAATTTTCCATTATATTTTTTGTTAAATTAATGCATAGGAAGAAAACAAAAACTCTAGGCTGGTTGGAAATGGATTTTATACTTAATGTAATACATCTCGACTATAAGTCCTGATAAAGTCTACAGTCAGCTTAAAGACAAATCATTGATTTATTAAAAGGAGTAAAGTGAGAGTCATATATAAATGTCTAGATATGAGTTCTGCATTCAGTTTTATGTTCTACATGTTGAAAAGGCTAGAAAATTGCTCAAGAAGAAGGAAATATCAACAGGAATTAAATGCCCTCTTTGTAAAAGGCATGACGCTGGGCATTAGAACCACCGAATTTTAATACAAAAGGTCCTTTTTCAAACCTCCATGGTCTTAAGTAAGCAGGGACTCTGAAAGTTAAAGAGATGTGTCTAGGATCACACTGATAGGGCAGGAACTAG
>NW_023180767.1:601-777 GCF_002007445.2 Ailuropoda melanoleuca | reverse complement strand
AGAAATCAATCAATTAGAAAGCAGAAGTACAGTAGAGCAAATAAACATGATGAGGAGCTGGTTCTTTGAGAAAATCATTAAAATTGACAGACCATTGGCAAAACTTATCCAAAAACAAAGAGAAAGGACCGAGATTATTAAAATTATGAGTGAAAAGGGAGAGGTCACGACCAACA
>NW_023180767.1:0-188 GCF_002007445.2 Ailuropoda melanoleuca | reverse complement strand
ATGAATATGGACGCCAAAATCCTCAACAAGATCCTTGCTAATAGAATCCAACAGTACATTAAAAGGATTATCCATCATGACCAAGTGGGACTCATACATGGGATGCAAGCGTGGTAAAACACTCGCAAATCAATCAGTGTGATACATCATATCAACAAGAAAAGACTCAGGAACCATATGATCCTCTC
>NW_023180766.1:0-784 GCF_002007445.2 Ailuropoda melanoleuca | reverse complement strand
CTGTACCTTCCTGCTCACCACAAGGGCAATTATCTGTGTGCATTTATTTGTGTCTGAAGGATTCCATCTTAAGAGAATAGATCACTGTGAGAGTCTAGTTCTTCCATTCATGGATTGTTCTGTGGCCGGTGGAAGGGTGGGCTTGGCCTGGGGCAGGTGGTTTCTTTGGGGTTGGGACTTTCTCAGAGCTCTCCCCCTCGGGGCTGCCTGTAGAAAAATCTCTCACATACTTCGCTATAGGAAAGAAAGGTGTTATTTTTCAAAGTTAGAATTCCGATAGAAATTTCCANTAGAAATTTCTGCTGGATTTCTGCACAGCGGACAGGGGGCACAGCAGCTCATTTGTGTCTCCTGCTTTCCCCAGGGATTGGGGTGTTCTGATGCTTACTCTCCTGGTCACCTATAAAGCCCACTCTGTTTCATCCTGGTTGAAAGGGTTTCTGAAATGCCTGTTAAGGGTGGGACCAGTGGGACTGAATTTCTCATCCACCTGTCCTATCTCTGGGGGTTCCAGGCAGTGAAACAACCAGTGATCACTGGCCAAGTTGGACAAGAGTACTGGGTGTGCAGTGAAGACACAGGTGCAGGGACGCTGGGGAAGGGGCATAGGTGCCAGGGTGCACAATGACAGGAGGTGTTGGTCCCCCCTCTGGGGCCAGGGCCTGGCTCACAGTCAGCTAAGTCTTTCAGGGCGAGGCAGAGGCCACCATGGTCTCCAGGAGGAGGCAGGGAGAACATTGTCCCTGCAATGTGGCTTGAAAGCTGTTAAGTTCAGATCTTTAGA
>NW_023180765.1:698-1337 GCF_002007445.2 Ailuropoda melanoleuca | reverse complement strand
CCTGGACTGTGTGGTGTCTCAGAGACCACTATGGGGCACTCTCGTCAGGCTTCCGCGACCACTTTCTCTCAGTTTTCCCTATTCACGAAGGGTGATGATAGTGCTAACGGTCCCTGTACGGTGTTGTCTCTGACGGACGTGTTTAGGGCCTTTTCGTTCCATTGCCGCCAGCAGTTTTGACAGGATTTCCCCAGGGAGCAAACATTTCGTTGGAAGCGGGTTTTGGCCGAATTGTCTTTCTCAGTGCTGTGTTCGTCGTGTTTCACTCACGGTACCAAAGCACCTTGATTCCTGTTCCACCTTCCATAAGGCCGTCGTGACTTCAAGGGCTTTCCCCTCACACTTTGTTTCTTGGTTCTAAGGGCTGGATCCTCCCCAGGCCCCTACACCCAATGTGGAATCGGGGTCCCCAGTGAAAAGGCTGCTGTTCGCTGGAGGTGTTTTCCTGGACGCTCTGCTTTATTACCAATGAGAAGGGCGCTGAGTCCTCGAAAATCCTGAACCTTTTCATTCATGCTCCCTTACTCACGATAGATGATGATCGTTGATATTTCCCTGGACTGTGTGGGGTCTCAGAGACCATTATGGGGCACTCTCGTCAGTTTTCCGTGACCACTTTCCCTCATGTTTCCCTATTCA
>NW_023180765.1:0-296 GCF_002007445.2 Ailuropoda melanoleuca | reverse complement strand
CTGAGTCCTCGAAAATCCTGAACCTTTTCATTCATGCTCCCTTACTCACGAGAGATGATGATCGTTGATATTTCCCTGGACTGTGTGGGGTCTCAGAGACCACTATGGGGCACTCTCGTCAGGCTTCCGCGACCACTTTCCCTCATGTTTCCCTATTCACGAAAGGTGATGGTAGTGCTAAGAGGGTCCCTGTACGGTGTTGTCTCTGACGGACTTGTTTTGGGCCTTTTCGTTCCATTGCCGCCAGCCCTTTTGACAAGATTTCCCCAGGGAGCAAACATTTCGTTGGAAGCGGG
>NW_023180764.1:0-1549 GCF_002007445.2 Ailuropoda melanoleuca | reverse complement strand
TAAGAGATTCTTAACAGTAGAGAACAAACTGAGGGTTGATGGAGGAAGGGGGTTGAATGGACGGGCTAAATGGGTGATGGGTATTAAGAGCACTTATTAAGATGAGCACTGGATGTTGTATGTAAGTGCTGAATCACTAAATTCTGCTAGTGAAACCAATATTACGTTATATGTTCACTAACTAGAATTTAAATTTTGAGTGACTTTGAAAACTCCAGCATTCACCATCTTTAANGAAACAAACCAGATGAACATATGGGAAGGGGGAAAAGAGACAGGGAAGCAAACCCTAAGAGATTCTTAACAGTAGAGAACAAACTGAGGGTTGATGGAGGAAGGGGGTTGAATGGACGGGCTAAATGGGTGATGGGTATTAAGAGCACTTATTAAGATGAGCACTGGATGTTGTATGTAAGTGCTGAATCACTAAATTCTGCTAGTGAAACCAATATTACGTTATATGTTCACTAACTAGAATTTAAATTTTGAGTGACTTTGAAAACTCCAGCATTCACCATCTTTAACAACTAGAGTTACATCCACCAAACTTTACATCCTAGGTGTCTTGAATGGATTTTAATGCACCTTCTTAGCTCCTACAGTGAACTTGGATACCTTTTGTCCTTGCCTTTAACATCCTCCTAGGAACCCACTCAGATCTCATTGAGCTGGAAAGGACTATGGATTTCAAATCATTATTCAACAAGTTATTGATGTGAACTAGTTAGTTGGGAGGTGATATAAAGGGACCTTTAAGCTAGTACTAATGTTTTTCTACCCTTTAGGTGAAAAAGTATATGGAAATTGAAACTTGCTTCCCATTCTAGAATTTGGAAGTCAACAAAGCTAAATTATTTCAAAGTGTCGTCAACAGGTTTATGGGTAATGTAATAGGAGACTTGTTCCATCTGTTTCACAATAGTTATTGCAATGAAATAAAGTTGATCAGCAACAAAGGAAGAAACTGAACGTACCTTCAGATTGAAAGGGGTGTATGGTGCCAAATAGTTTAGATGTGGATAAATGAAGACTGAGGCACATTATTGAGGAACATTAGAAAATCACTGAGAGAATTATTAACTCTTTGCAAGAAATTATCTCCCTTGGATGGCAGGACAGTGTGGTTAGGTTAAGAGGACCTTGGAGATGTGTAAGAATTAAATGGTAAGCTATCTCAAATGGCAGAAATAACTAACAAGAAATTAAATAACAAGTCTCATCTATTCATTTACATTCTATGAATTTGGATGTCATGAGTCCTATAAAACTCATTAGAATTAAGAGTCAAAACACATCAACTTGCGAAGAGGAAAGGCCAGGCAGGTAATTATATCAACTAATCTGATAGGTGCAAATGATGTATCTCCATTATTACTTAGATCCCAGTGTGTGTAAGTAAAATGTAATAGGTACATTTTCATTATAAAATTGTTATATTACCAGCAAATATTTTAATGCGCCCAGTTCATTGATGGGCGGTTCAGTTATTGACCGAGGAACTTATATATAATTAGCATAGAGTCTTTGTGTTGTTTTCTGACTCTGGTTG
>NW_023180763.1:928-1090 GCF_002007445.2 Ailuropoda melanoleuca | reverse complement strand
GCCTTATGGAAGGTGGAACAGGAATCAAGGGGCTTTGGTACCGTGAGTGAAACATGAGGAACACAGCACTGTAAAAGACAATTCGGCCAAAACCCCCTTCCAAGGAAATGCTTGTTCCCTGGGGAAATCCTGTCAAAACTGCTGGCGGCAATGGAACGAAAA
>NW_023180763.1:200-762 GCF_002007445.2 Ailuropoda melanoleuca | reverse complement strand
AAAAACATCAACGATCATCATCTCTCGTGAGTAAGGGAGCATGAATGAAAAGGATCAGGATTTTCGAGGAATCAGCGCCCTTCTCATTGGTAATAAAGCAGAGCGTCCAGGAAAACACCGCCTGCGAATAGCAGCCTTTTCACTGGGGACCCTGATTCCACATTGGGTGTAGGGGCCTTAGGAGGATCCAGCCCTTAGAACCAAGAAACAAAGTGTGAGGGGAAAGCCCTTGAAGTCACGACGGCCTTATGGAATGTGGAACAGGAATCAAGGGGCTTTGGTACCGTGAGTGAAACACGACAAACACAGCTCTGAGAAAGTCAATTCGGCCAAAACCCGCTTCCCACGAAATGCTTGCTCCCTGGGGAAATCCTGTCAAAAATGCTGGGGGCAATGGAACGAAATCCCCAAAACACGTCCGTAAGAAACAACACCGTACAGGGACCGTCTTAGCACTATCATCACCCTTCGTGAATGGGGAAACATGAGGGAAAGTGGTCGCGGAAGCCTGACGAGAGTGCCCCAGAGTGGTCTCTGAGACCCCACACAGTCCAGGGAAATA
>NW_023180763.1:0-183 GCF_002007445.2 Ailuropoda melanoleuca | reverse complement strand
GATCATCATCTCTCGTGAGTAAGGGAGCATGAATGAAAAGGTTCAGGATTTTCGAGGACTGAGCGCCATTCTCATTGGTAATAAAGCAGAGCATCCAGGAAAACACCTCCAACGAACAGCAGCCTTTTCACTGTGGACCCTGATTCCACATTGGGTGTAGGGGCCTGGGGAGGATCCAGCCCT
>NW_023180762.1:2272-2428 GCF_002007445.2 Ailuropoda melanoleuca | reverse complement strand
AAAAACATGCAGCTAAGGATCCTTTATCCAGCAAGGCTGTCATTCAGAATTGATGGAGAAATAAAGACGTTTCAGAATCGTCAGTTATTAACCAATTTCGTAACCACGAAACCAGCCCTATAGGAGATATTAAGAGGGGTTCTATAAAGGTAAAAA
>NW_023180762.1:1642-1874 GCF_002007445.2 Ailuropoda melanoleuca | reverse complement strand
AATATATATGCCCCCAACAGGGGAGCAGCAAGATACACAAGCCAATTCTTAACCAGAATAAAGAGACATATAGATAAAAATACATTAACAGTAGGGGACCTCAACACTCCACTATCAGAAATAGACAGAACAGCCTGGCAAAAACTAAGCAAAGAATCAAAGGCTTTGAATGCCATACTCGACGAGTTGGACCTCATAGATATATATAGAACACTACACCCCAGAACCAAAG
>NW_023180762.1:0-1491 GCF_002007445.2 Ailuropoda melanoleuca | reverse complement strand
TGAAATTGGAACTCAACCACAAGGAAAAACCTGGAAGAAACTCAAACACTTGGAGACTAAGAACCATCTNAAGAACCATCCTGCTCAAGAATGACTCGATAAACCAGGAAATCAAAAAACAAATTAAACAATTTATGGAGACCAACGAGAATGAATACACAACGGTCCAAAACCTATGGGATACTGCAAAGGCAGTCCTAAGGGGGAAATACATAGCCATCCAAGCCTCACTCAAAAGAATAGAAAAATCTAAAATGCAGTTTCTATATTCTCACCTCAAGAAACTGGAACAGCAACAGAGGGACAGGCTTAACCCACTCACGAGGAAGCAGTTGACCAAAATTAGAGCAGAAATCAATGAATTAGAAACCAAAAGAACAGTAGAGCAAATCAACAGGACTAGAAGCTGGTTCTTTGAGAGAATCCATAAAATTTATAGATACTGGCAAGACTTACCCAAAGGAAAAGAGAAAGGACCAAAATTAATAAAATTACTAATGAAAAAGGAGAGGTCACGAGCAACAACATCAAAATTAGAAGGATTATTAGNAAAATTATGACTGAAAAGGGAGAGGTCACGACCAGCACCATTGAAATTGCAAGGATTATTAGAAACTTTTATCAACAGCTATATGCCAAAAAACTAAGCAATCTGGAAGAGATGGAGGCCTTCCTGGAAACCTGTAAACTACCAAGACTGAAATAGGAAGAAATAGATTTTTTAAACAGGCTAATTAATTATGAGGAGATTGAGCCTGTGATAAACAATCTTCCAAATAACAAAACTCCAGGCCCGGATGTNCAGACGGTTTTCCTGGGGAATTCTACCAAACATTCAAAGAAGAAATAATACCTATTCTCCTAAAGCTATTTCAAAAAATAGAAACAGAAGGAAAGCTACCAAACTCATTCTATGAGGCTAATATTACCTTGATCCCCAAACCAGGCAAAGACCCCCTCAAAAAGGAGAATTACAGACCGATTTCTCTAATGAATATGGATGCCAAAATCCTCAACAAGATCCTTGCTAATAGAATCCAACAGTACATTAAAAGGATTATCCATCATGACCAAGTGGGATTCATACCTGGGATGCAAGCATGGTTCAACACTCGCAAATCAATCAATGTGATACATCATATCAACAAGAAAAGACTCAAGAACCATATGATCCTCTCAATTGATGCAGAAAAAGCATTTGACAAAATACAGCATCCTTTCCTGATTAAAACCCTTCAGAGTGTAGGAATAGAGGGTACATTTCTCAATCTCATAAAAGCCATCTATGAAAAGCCTACTGCAAACATTATTCTCAATGGGGAAAAGCTGGAAGCCTTTCCCTTAAGATCAGGAACACGACAAGGATGGCCACTCTTGCCACTAGTATTCAACATAGTACTAGAAGTCCTTGCAACTGCAGTCAGAAGACAAAAAGGGATTAAAGGTATCCAAATCGGCAAAGAAGAAGTCAAACTGTCTCTCTTTGCAGAT
>NW_023180761.1:543-1196 GCF_002007445.2 Ailuropoda melanoleuca | reverse complement strand
AGGTATGTACAAATATGAGCAAGTAGATAACCTAGAGTGGGAACTATCGAGTAATTTCCTTTGGTTGTGACAGGTGGGTTTTCACACGGCCTCTGGGAGCCACTTGAGGAGTTGGGTGTCCTAGGTATGTGGAAGGAGTCCCGACTGCGAGGTTTAGGTTTCCTCTCCAATATCCTGCCCCCTAATTCCCAGGAGGTATCTGTGTTTTAAAATCACTGGTGTATTTTTCTTGAGCAAGGACTATTAAAGAGTTCCATTAAACTTGAAAAAGTGCTTTTATACTCCCAAGCTCATTCCTTTAAAAATAGTATGTAATTATACAAATTGATCAATCATGTCACTGAATACTAGGTCGCCTGGATTGCTGTGTACAGATTATCTTAGTTGGTGTCTCTTTAGAGGCAACCATCTAAAACAGAAGTATGGTTCCATCGGGTAGAGGTTAGTTGTGCAAGACACATCCTTAGGCTGATATGAGGATGGGCTCCTGGTTTTACAGGGGTCATGCAACACTTACATCTGCTGTGTGAAACAACCACACCCTAAGTCTCATTCTTGTTTTGCACGATGAGTGTTCATCCCATGCACTGAACACCCTTCTTTCTTCTTACCCCACTCCACCAAACTCTCACACATCATCATAAAGGTAAGGC
>NW_023180761.1:0-490 GCF_002007445.2 Ailuropoda melanoleuca | reverse complement strand
ATTGGGAAGAAGTATGTATTTGTATGCTCTCTGCACATCTTCTTTTCCAGGACGTATCTCTGTAAAAGATTCTCAGTTCCTCTTGCTTACTGTCTTCTCCATGTTGCAAATGGAAGGAAACAGTTTCAACTGCGAATATATAAAGTCTTTGATAGGGAGGTTTCCAAGAAACTTTTTTCCCTAACAAGGAGGAAAACGTGGAAGCCAGGTTTATGCATGTTATATTAGTCAAAAAGCTGTGTAAACATATAGAAGGCATTTATAGAACGCCTGGCACCTAGTGCTTTTGTTATTTGTTATGATTACTGTTCTGCAGATTGGCACGGCTGACTAGAAGCTGTGTGCACGCACATAGGCAGGCTGGGATGCTAAATGGGCGTTCCATTTTCCTGATGGGACAGGTCTTGATATGGTAATGAAGGGGTGGGGAGCAGTGTTGCTGGGAGGACTATAAAATGTGGCAGCCACTGTGGACAGTTTGATGGTTCCT
>NW_023180760.1:0-1602 GCF_002007445.2 Ailuropoda melanoleuca | reverse complement strand
TTTTTTTTCTTGTGAGTCTAGCTAAAGGTTTTGTCAATTTTGTTTATATTTTCAGTGAACCAGCTCCTAGTTTCATTAATCTTTTCTATGGCCTTTTTAGTCTGTATTTCATTTATTTCCATGCTGATTTTTAACATTTCCTTCCTCCTATTAACTTTGGACTTCATTTGTTCTTAATTTTCTAGTTCATTTAGGTGTATGGTTAGATTCCTTATTTGAGATTTTTCTTGTTTCTTGAGGTAGGCCTGTATTGCTATAAGCTTTCCTCTTAAAAGCACTCTTGCTCCATCCCCTAGATTTTGGACTATTGCATTTCCATTTTCTTTTGTTACCATTTTTTTAAATTTCTCCGAATCTTTCTTTGATCCAATTATTGTTCAGTAGCATGTTGTTTAATATCCACATATTTGTGATTTTCCCAGTTTTCTTCCTGTAATTGATTTGTTTCATACCATTGTGGTCAGAAAAAAATTCCTGATAGGATTTCAATCTTTTAAATGTATTGAGACTTGTTTTTTGGCCTAACATATGATCTATCCTGGAAAATTTCCCATGTGCACTAGAGAAGAATGTATATTCTGCTGCTTTTGGATGGAATGTTCTCTGTGTCAAATAAGTCCACTTGGCTTAAAATGTCATTGAAGGCCAATGTTTCCTTATTGGTTTTCTGTATGCATGATTTATCCATTGATATAAGTGAGGTATTAGAATCCTCTACTATTGGGGCACCTGGGTGGATCATTCGGTTAAGCACCTGCCTTCAGCTCAGGTCATGATCTCAGGGTCTTGCGCTCAAGCCCCGCATTGGGCTCCCTGCTCAGCAGAGAGTCTGCTTCTCCCTCTCCCTCTGACCTTTACCCCCACTCATGCTCTCTCTCTGTTGCTCTACTCTCTCTCTTGCTCAAATAAATAAATAAAATATTTTTTTAAAAAAGAATCCTCTACTATCATTGTTTGCTGTCAATTTCCTTTTAGGTCTGTTAATATTTGTTTTACATATTTAGGAGTTCCTATTTTGGGCGCATAAACATGTAATAGATTTTTGCTTTGTGATTAAAACGAGCTTCACATACAACATACTGCATATATATAACAGTCTGGAAAACTCTTTATTTCTCCTTCAAATAAATTTTCCACTCCTTTCTCTCTCTCTTTTCCTTCTGGAATCCTTATAATGTGAATGTTATTAGGACTGATGTTGCCCCACAGTTCCCTTAATCTAGCTTTACTTTTTAAAGTTCTTTTTTCTTTTCACTGCCCTGTTTGGGTGTTTTCCCCTGCCCTATCTTCCAGGTCACTGATCCATTCTTCTCCTTTGTCTATTCTGCTATTGAGCCCATCTAGTGTATTTTTCAGCTCTGTGACTTGTTTGCTACTTTATCATGTTTTCTATCTCTTTACTGAAATTTCCACTGTGTTCATTCATTCTTCCCCCAAGTTTGGTAAACATCTTTATGACCATTACTTTCAACTCTTTATCAGGTAGTTTACTTAGTTCCATTTCATTAAGGTCTATTTCTTTCTCTTTTTTTTAATACTAATTTTTTGTTATATTATGTTAGTCACCATACAGTACATCCCTAGTTTTTGATGTAAAGTTCC
>NW_023180759.1:1685-1991 GCF_002007445.2 Ailuropoda melanoleuca | reverse complement strand
AAGGATATATCCTACAAGTGGATATGACAATTATAAATACCTATGCCCCCAAAAAGGGAGCAGCTAGATACGCAAGACAACTCTTAACCAGAAAAAAGAGACATATAGATAAAAATACATTAATAGTAGGGGACCTCAACAGTCCCCTATCAGCAATAGACACATCACCTAAGCAGAAAATCTACAAAGAAACAAGAGCTTTGAATGACATTCTAGACCAGATGGACCTCATAGATATATATAGAACACTATACCCCAGAACAACAGAATACTCATTCTTTTCGAATGCACATGGAACTTTCTCCA
>NW_023180759.1:0-1591 GCF_002007445.2 Ailuropoda melanoleuca | reverse complement strand
CACAGTGCTTTGAAACTGGAACTCAATCACAAGGAAAAATTTGGAAGTAACTCAAACACTTGAAAACTAAGAACCATTCTGCTCAAGAGTAATTGGGTAAACAAGGAAATTAAAAATCAATTTAAGCAATTTATGGAGACCAACGAAAATGAAAACACATTGGTCCAAAACCTATGGGACACTGCAAAGGCAGTCCTTAGGGGAAAATACATAGCCATCCAAGCCTCACTCAAAAGAATACAAAAATCTAAAATGCAGTTTTTATATTCTCACCTCAAGAAGCTGGAGCTGGAACTGAAGAACAGGCCTAAACCACTCATGAGAAAGCAGTTGATCAAGATTAGAGCAGAGATCAATGAATTAGAAACCAGAAGCACAGTAGAGCAGATCAACAAAACTAGATGCAGGTTCTTTGAAAGAACAAATAAGATTGATAAGCCACTGGCAAGACTTATTCAAAAGAATAGAGAAAGGACTGAAATTAATAAAATTATGAATGAAAAGACAGAGGTCACAAGCAACATCAAAGAAATAGGAAGGATCATTAGAAACTTTTATCAACAGCTTTATGCCAATAAATTAAACAACCTGGAAGAAATGGATGCCTTCCTGGAAAACTATAAACTACCAAGACTGATACAGGAAGAAACTGATTTTTTAAACAGACTGATTAATTATGAAGAGATTGAAGCAGTGATCAAAAACCTCCCGAAAAAACAGGAGTCCAGGGCCTGACAGATTCCCTGGGGAATTCTACCAAACATTCAAAGAAGATAATACCTATTCTCCTAAAGCTGTTTCAAAAAATAGAAACAGAAGGAAAGCTATCAAACTCATTCTATAAGGCCAGTATTACCTTGATTCCCAAACCAGGCAAAGACCCCATCAAAAAGGAGAATTACAGACCAATATCTCTGATGACTATGGACGCCAAAATTGTCAACAAGATCCTAGCTAATAGGATCCAACAGTACATTAAGAGGATTATCCATCATGACCAAGTGGGATTCATCCCTGGGATGCAAGGGTGGTTCAAAATCCGCAAATCTATCAGTGTGATACATCATATCAACAAGAAAAATGTCAAGAATCATATGATTCTCTCAATAGATGCAGAAAAAGCATTTGACAAAATACAGCATCCTTTCCTGGTTAAAACATTTCACAGTGTAGGGATAGAGGATACATTCCTTAATTTCATAAAAACCATCTGCAAAAGCCTACAGCAAATATCATTCTCAATAGGGAAAAGCTGAAAGCCTTTCCCTTAAGATCAGGAACATGACAAGGATGCCCATTCTTGCCATTTTTATACATCATAGTAATAGAAGACCTTGCAACAGCAATCAGACAACAAAAAGGGATAAAAGATATCCAAATCGGCAAAGAAGAAATCAAACTGTCTCTCTTCACAGATGACATTATTATACTCTATATGGAGAACCCAAAAGAATCCACCCCCAAACTACTAGAAGTTATAGACCAATCTGTAATGTGGGGGAATACAAAATCAATGCTCTGAAATCAGTTGCATTTCTATACACGAACAATGAGACAGAAGAAAGAGAAATTAGGGAATCCATTCCATTTA
>NW_023180758.1:281-1032 GCF_002007445.2 Ailuropoda melanoleuca | reverse complement strand
ATTAGGGAATCCATCCCATTTACAATAGCACCAAAAACCATACGTTACCTTGGAATTACCTTAACCAGAGATGAAAGGACCTATATTCTAGAAACTATAAATCACTCTTGAAAGACATTGCGGAAGACATAAAATGATGGAAAAATATTCCATGCTCATGGATTGGAAGAATTAATNGATTGGAAGAATTAATATAGTTAAAATGTCCATGCACCCAGAGCAATCTACACTTTCAATGCTATCCCGATCAAAATACCGAGGACATTTTTCAAAGAACTGGAACAAATAATCCTTAAATTTGTATGGAACCAGAAAAGGCCCGAATCTCCAAGGAACTGTTGAAAAGGAAAAACAAAGCTGGGGGCATCACAATGCTGGATTTCGAGCTGTACTACAAAGCTGTGATCACAAAGACAGCATGGTACTGGCACAAAAACAGACACATCGACCAGTGGAACAGAATAGAGAACCCAGAAATGGACCCTCGGCTCTTTGGGCAACTAATCTTTGATAAAGCAGGAAAAAACATCCGGTGGAAAAAAGACAGTCTCTTCAATCAATGGTGCTTGGAAAATTGGACAGCTACGTGCAAAAGAATGAAACTTGGCCACTCTCTCACACCATACACAAAAATAAACTCCAAATGGATGAAAGACCTCAATGTGAGACAGGAATCCATCAAAATTCTAGAGGAGAACATAGGCAACAACTTCTATGACATCGGCCAGAGCAACCTTTTTCACGACACATC
>NW_023180758.1:0-270 GCF_002007445.2 Ailuropoda melanoleuca | reverse complement strand
CTATGACATCGGCCAGAGCAACCTTTTTCATGACACATCTCCAAAGGCAAGAGAAACAAAAGATAAAATGAACTTATGGGACTTTATCAAGATAAAAAGCTTCTGCACAGCCACGGAAACAGTAAAAAAAAAAAAACAACAAACTAAGAGGCAGCCCACGGAATGGGAGAATGAATATATTTGCAATGGACACTACAGGTAAAGGACTGGTATCCAAGATCTACAAAGAACTTCTCAAACTCAATACACAAGAAACAAGTAAACAAATCA
>NW_023180757.1:0-798 GCF_002007445.2 Ailuropoda melanoleuca | reverse complement strand
ACCCGAGCTGGCTGGAGTCCAGAGGTTACTCTAGATCGGAAGCATTCTTTGCTGCACTTTACCCCACAGGCATAATGGACAAGGGCAGAACAGGCCAGCCCTGTGGAAGCTCTGAGTTNATTCCAGGCAAGAGGAAGTGGAGATCAGGTGTCAGAGCTGAGGGACCCAAAGTGTGCTCTCCTAGGAAAGATGCAGACATACACAGGTGCGCCCCAGCTAGGAGCTGAGGGTATGCAGGAGGGGGAGACAAATACTCTGTGAACAAACATGGAGAATGGTGGAGAGGGAGTGGCAGGGGCCTCCCAGTCACACATCTAAGTCCCAGTTCAACACCCTTTTACAAACCATAGACAGTGAGCAAGTCATTTACCTCAACCCCAGAACTGCTCCTGGGGGCATGATGCCCCCATCACCCAGTGCCGGATGCCCTGCACTGGCTCTGTCCCAGGGCCACAGGGGAGCAAGACACACTGCCATCCAGGACTCATGTCTAGAGAGGGGGGTGGCTGGACCAGTAAGGCAGTAAGAACATGCATGGAGGGCAGCAGGGGTCTTGCTGGCTAGGCTCCCCTTGGGGAGGTATGGCCTGGTGGGGTCCTGGCAAGCACAAACACCTGAAGCCCACCTGGGTGCGGGAGGCCATGAGGTGTGGCTCCCTTCTCAGTGCCACAGGCACCCCTAGAAGCCAGGACTGTGAGGGGGTCAGGTCCATCCAGGGCTCCGAGCGCAGGAGCCAAGAGAGCAGAGCAGACAGACTCATTGGAAGTCGATGCCAGAACCACAGGTGTGGGCTGCAGA
>NW_023180756.1:0-1746 GCF_002007445.2 Ailuropoda melanoleuca | reverse complement strand
TCTTGTGGTTTATTTTTTCAAAACTTAAGTATATTTTGAAGTGCAGTAATTTTTAACTGGTTTCTCTCTGAGATATGTATAAAACCAAACTGTTTTTTCTTTTTAATATTTATTTGTTTATTTGAGAGAGCATGAGCAAAGGGGAGGGGCAGAGGGAGAGAATCTCAAGCAGACTCCCTCCTGAGTGCAGAGCTGGGTGAGGGACTTGATCTCGCGACCCTGAGATCATGACCAGAGCCAAAACTGAATTGCATGCTTAACCAACTGAGCCACCCAGGCCCCCCCCCAAAAAAAACCAGGTTTTTAAAAAAATGCATAATCTAAGGGAGAATCTTATATTGTTTCTACTTAAAAATCAAATTATGCTACATTAATAATAGAAAAAAGTTACCATAAGGGAAAAAGATGCTTTCTTTGAGCATTTTTCCTTTTAACTCTTAATTTGCAGTCCTATAAAAAAAAAAGAAAAGAAAAGAAAAGAGAAGTTCCATTATCTTCTATTCAATGGAAGCCAATAACTAGAAATATGAAAAGGCAGGCATTAAAACTCTAGTTGTGTGTGTGTATAAACAATTTCTAGATAGCCTAGCATGTAAGGAAATAGTGGCAAAGCTGAAAGTAAGAGGTCAGGAATTATGCAATGATAGTTTATAGTAATTTTGTTACAATTTTGTTATCTTTCAATTAAAGTGAAGAGTTGTGTTATTCACAATGAAGCATTTTGTTATTCAAACTTATTGTTTACCTATAATCACCAATATATCAAAACAAGTAAAACTATTTTAAGATTGTTTTGTTTATTCTAGAGCACCCAAAAGCTTTGGAGGATTTCACTCTTGAAAATATTCTTTCCCATATTTACTATTTTCGTTGCCGTGACTGCACAGAGCTATTGGCACAAGTTTATCTCCTTCCAGACTTCCTTTCAGAACACTCCAAGGTATGGCTCAAACTACTGAAGCACAGCTAACCTTTGGAATATCCTTGGAGGTCTTGGATTAGCATGAAANATTTTGTTATCTTTCAATTGAAGTGAAGAGTTGTGTTATTCACAGTGAAGCATTTTGTTATTCAAAGGTATTGTTTACCTATAATCACCAATATATCAACACAAGTAAAACTATTTTAAGATTGTTTTGTTTATTCTAGAGCACCCAAAAGCTTTGGAGGATTTCACTCTTGAAAATATTCTTTCCCATATTTACTATTTTCGTTGCCGTGACTGCACAGAGCTATTGGCACAAGTTTATCTCCTTCCAGACTTCCTTTCAGAGCACTCCAAGTTATGGCTCAAACTACTGAAGCACAGCTAACCTTTGGAATATCCTTGGAGGTCTTGGATTAGCATGAAAAATAAGTAAATAGTATAGTGGCATAAGCCTGTTCAAAAATCTCTTTCTTCCTTGTCCTACAATTTACTTATATTTACACATATTTAGCATATATACATATTTAATTTATGCCCAAAGTAAGAAATTGAAATAACACAGAATGAGATTCTGCCTCCAGTAATGGTGGAATAGCTTCTACCAAACTCTTTAGAAAGGTATAAAATGAAAAAACTTCCCTTCTACTGCTTCCTAGTACCTCTCCCTAAAGTTGACCACTATTAATTGTTTCTTGTGTCTTCTCAAAAAAATGTTTATACATGTTGCAATATCTATCTACCCATTTATAGTTATTTGTTAGTGGGATAATACTGTAATATGGTTCTGTACCTTTCTTTTTGCTTAGTGTTTTGCATAA
>NW_023180755.1:0-1487 GCF_002007445.2 Ailuropoda melanoleuca | reverse complement strand
AGGATCATATGGTTCCTGAGTCTTTTCTTGTTGATATGATGTATCACATTGATTGATTTGCGAATGTTGAAACATGCTTGCATCCCAGGTATGAATCCCATTTGGTCATGATGGATAACNGATGGATAATCCTTTTAATGTACTGTTGGATTCTATTAGCAAGGATCTTGTTGAGGATTTTGGCATCCATATTCATTAGAGAAATCGGTCTGTAATTCTCCTTTTTGAGGGGGTCTTTGCCTGGTTTGGGGATCAAGGTAATATTAGCCTCATAGAATGAGTTTGGTAGCTTTCCTTCTGTTTCTATTTTTTGAAATAGCTTTAGGAGAATAGGTATTATTTCTTCTTTGAATGTTTGGTAGAATTCCCCAGGAAAACCGTCTGGGCCTGGAGTTTTATTATTTGGAAGGTTGTTTATCACTGACTCAATTTCTTCATAGTTAATTGGCCTATTTAAGAAATCTATTTCTTCCTGTTTCAGTCTTGGTAGTTTATAGGTTTCCAGGAAGGCCTCCATCTCTTCCAGATTGCTTAGTTTTTTGGCATATAGCTGTTGATAAAAATTTCTAATAATCCTTCCAATTTCAATGTTCTTGGTCGTGACCTCTCCTTTTTCACTCATAATTTTAATAATTTCGGTCCTTTCTCTTTGCTTTTGGATCAGTCTTGCCAGTCGTCTGCCAATTTTATGGATTCTCTCAAAGAACCAGCTTCTAGTCCTGTTGATCTGCTCTACTGTGGTTCTGGTCTCTAATTCATTGATTTCTGCTCTAATCTTGGTCAACTCCTTCCTTGTCAGTGGGTTAGGCCTGTCCCTCTGTTGCTGTTCCAGTTTCTTGAGGTGAGAATATAGAAACTGCATTTTAGATTTTTCTATTCTTTTGAGTGAGGCTTGGATGGCTATGTATTTCCCCCTTAGGACTGCCTTTGCAGTGTCCCATAGGTTTTGGACCGTTGTGTTTTCATTCTCATTGGTCTCCATAAATTGTTTAAAATGTTTTTTGATTTACTGGTTTATCGAGTCATTCTTGAGCAGGATGGTTCTTAGCCTCCAAGTGTTTGAGTTTCTTCCAGGTTTTTCCTTGTGGTTGAGTTCCAATTTCAGAGCGTTGTGGTCTGAGAATATGCAGGGGATAATTTCAATCTTTTGGTATTGGCTGAGACCTGTTTTGTGTCCCAGAGCATGATCTATTCTTGAGAATGTTCCATGGGCATTTGANTTTAAATTGATTTTTGATTTCCTCGTTTATCAAATCATTCCTGAGCAGGATGGTTCTTAGTCTTCAAGTGTTTGAGTTTCTTCCAGGTTTTTCCTTGTGGTTGAATTCCAATTTCAGAGCTTTGTGGTCTGAGAATATGCATGGGATAATTTCAATCTTTTGGTATCGGTTGAAACCTGTAAAACAAATATCTCTTCTATTTTGTGTCCCAGGACATGATCTATTCTTGAGAATGTTCCATGGGCATTAGAATAGAATGAGTATTCT
>NW_023180754.1:1924-2104 GCF_002007445.2 Ailuropoda melanoleuca | reverse complement strand
TTTGATTTGAATTTCCCTGATGGCTAATGATTTTGAACATTTTTTCATGTGTCTGTTAGCCATTTGTAAGTTTTCATTGGAAAAGTGTCTGTTCAAATCTTCTGCCCATTTTTTGATTTCTTTACTTGTTTCTCGTGTATTGAGTTTGAGAAGTTCTTTGTAGATCTTGGATACCAGTCC
>NW_023180754.1:0-1883 GCF_002007445.2 Ailuropoda melanoleuca | reverse complement strand
GTGGGCTGTCTCTTAGTTTTTTTGACTGTTTCCTTGGCTGTGCAGAAGCTCTTTATCCTGATAAAGTCCCATAAGTTCATTTTATCTTTTATTTCTCTTGCCTTTGGAGATGTGTCGTGAAAAAGGTTGCTCTGGCCGATGTCATAGAAGTTGTTGCCTATGTTCTCCTCTAGAATTTTGATGGATTCCTGTCTCACATTGAGGTCTTTCATCCATTTGGAGTTTATTTTTGTGTATGGTGTGAGAGAGTGGTCAAGTTTCATTCTTTTGCATGTAGCTGTCCAATTTTCCCAGCACCATTTATTGAAGAGACTGTCTTTTTTCCACCGGATGTTTTTTCCTGCTTTATCAAAGATTAGTTGCCCAAAGAGCCGAGGGTCCATTTCTGGGTTCTCTATTCTGTTCCATTGGTCGATGTGTCTGTTTTTGTGCCAGTACCATGCTGTCTTTGTGATCACAGCTTTGTAGTACAGATCGAAATCCAGCATTGTGATGCCTCCAGCTTTGTTTTTCCTTCTCAACAGTTCCTTGGAGATTCGGGGCCTTTTCTGGTTCCATACAAATTTAAGGACTATTTGTTCCAGTTCTTTGAAAAATGTCCTCGGTATTTTGATCGGGATAGCATTGAAAGTGTAGATTGCTCTGGGTAGTATGGACATTTTAACTATGTTAATTCTTCCAATCCATGAGCATGGAATATTTTTCCATCTTTTTATGTCTTCCTCAATGTCTTTCAAGAGTGATTTATAGTTTCTAGAATATGGGTCCTTTACGTCTCTGGTTAAGTTAATTCCAAGGAAGCATATCGTTTTTGGTGCTATTGTAAATGGGATGGATTCTCTAATTTCTCTTTCTTCAGTCTCGTTATTCATGTATGGAAATGCAACTGATTTCTAGGCATTGATTTTGTATCCTGCCACATTACTGAATTGCTCTATGACTTCTAATAGTTTGGGGAGTGGATTCTTTGGGTTTTCCATATAGAGTATCATGTCATCTGCAAAGAGAGACAGTTTGACTTCTTCTTTGCCGATTTGGATACCTTTGATCCCTTTTTGTCTTCTGATTGCTGTTGCAAGGACTTCTAGTACTATGTTGAATAATAGTGGCGAGAGTGGGCATCCTTGTCGTGTTCCTGATCTTAAGGGAAAGGCTTCCAGCTTTTCCCCATTGAGAATGATATTTGCAGTAGGGTTTTCATAGATGGCTTTTATGAGATTGAGGAATGTACCCTCTATTCCTACACTCTGAGGGTTGTAATCAGGAAAGGATGCTGTATTGTGTCTAATGCTTTTTCTGCATCAATTGAGAAGATCACATGGTTCCTGAGTCTTTTCTTGTTGACATGATGTATCACACTGATTGATTTGCAAATGTTGAACCACACTTGCATCCCAGGCATGAATTCCACTTGGTCATGATGGATAATCCNGATGTATCACATTGATTGATTTGCGAGTGTTGAACCATGCTTGCATCCCAGGTATGAATCCCACTTGGTCATGATGGATAATCCTTTTAATGTACTGTTGGATTCTATTAGTCAGGATATTGTTGAGGATTTTGGCGTCCATATTCATTAGGGAAATCGGTCTGTAATTCTCCCTTTTGAGGGGGTCTTTGCCTGGTTTGGGGATCAAGGTAATATTAGCCTCATAGAATGAGTTTGGTAGCTTTCCTTCTGTTTCTATTTTTTGAAATAGCTTTAGGAGAATAGATATTTTTTCTTCCTTGAATGTTTGGTAGAATTCCCCAGGAAAACCGTCCAGGCCTGGAGTTTTGTTACTTGGAAGGTTGGTTATCACTGATTCGATCTCCTCATAATTAATTGGCCTGTTTAAGAAATCAATTTCTTCCTGTTTCAGTCTTGGTAGTTTATAGGT
>NW_023180753.1:0-1471 GCF_002007445.2 Ailuropoda melanoleuca | reverse complement strand
TTTTTTTTGATATATACGAAGAAGTGGGATTGCTTGATCCTATGGTAGTTCCATTTTTAATTTTTTTTTTTAGTCTTTTCCTTAGTGGCTGCACCAGTTTGTATTCCCACCAGCTGTGCTCAAGGATTCAAGGATTCGNGGATTCAAGGATTCCCTTTTCTCCACATCCTCATCAATACTTATCTCTTGTCTTTTTGATGACCTTCATCATTCTAACCTGTGTGAGGCGATAGCTCATTGTGATTTTAATTTACACTTCCCTGATGATTAGTGATATGAGGTACTGTTTCATGTACCTGTTGGCGAGTTGAATGTCGTCTTTGGAAAAATTCTATTCAGTTTCTCTGCCTATTTCTAGGTTAGATTGTTTATGGATTAATTGATTGATTGCTTTTGAATTGTATGAGTTCCGTATATGGTTTGGATATTAACTTTTTTTTAAAGACTTTATTTGAGAGGCAGAGAGAGTGAGCGAGCTTGCACATGAGCAGGGGGAAGGGCAGAGGGAGAGGGAGAAGCAAACTCCCCACTGAGCAGGGAGCCCGATGTAGGGCTCCAACCCAGGACCCAGAGATCATGACCTGAGCACATGGCAGATGCTTAACCAACTGAGCCACCCAGGTGCCCCTTGGATATTAACTTCTTAACAGATATATGATTTGCACATATTTTGTCTTATCCTATAGGTTGCCTTTTCATTTTGTTGTTTCTTTTGTTGTGTAGAAGCTGTTTGATGATGTCCCACATTTTGATTTTTACTGTTGTAGCTTATGCTTTTGGTATCATATCCAAAACTTGTTGCTAAGATCAATGTCCAGGGATTTTTCCATGTGCTTTCTTCTAGGAATTTTATGAATTCGGGTATTATGTTTAAGAGTTTAACCCATTTCAAGTTAATTTTTTGTTATAATTTTGTGTTATAAAACAGGCATCGTATCCAAAACTTGTTGCTAAGATCAATGTCCAGGGATTTTTCCCTGTGCTTTCTTCTAGGAATTTTATGAATTCGGGTATTATGTTTAAGAGTTTAAGAGTTTAACCCATTTCAAGTTAATTTTTTGTTATAATTTTGTGTTATAAAACAGGCATCTATTTTCATTCTTCTGTGTGTGGTTATCCAGTTTCCCAGCACCATTTATTGAAGGGACTATTCTTTCCCCATTGAGTATTGTGTTTACTCTCTTGTCAAATACTAGTTACCTGTATATGTGAGGGTTTATTTCTTAGCTTTCTTTTTTTTTTAATAAAAAAATTTTGTTATGTTATGTTAGTCACCATACAGTACATCCCAAGTTTTTGATGTAAAGTCCCATGATTCATTACTTGCATATAACACCCAGTGTACTGTGCAATACATGCCTTCCTTAATACCCATCACCAGCCTATCCCGATCCCCCACTCCCCTCCCCTCTAAAGCCCTCAGTTTGTTTCCCAGAACCATGAGAGACTGTTTCTTACCTTTCAGTTCTAT
>NW_023180752.1:0-543 GCF_002007445.2 Ailuropoda melanoleuca | reverse complement strand
CTTTTTCCTCACACTTTGATTCTTGGTACTAAGCACTGGAACATTCCTAGGCCCATACAGCCAATGTGGATCGGGGTCCCAAGTTAAAAGACTGATGTTAGCTTCAGGTGTTTTCCAGGGCGCTCTTCTTTATTACAAAAAACAAGGGCGATGAATCCTCGAAAATCATGAACCTTTTAATTCATGCTCCNCCTTTTCATTCATGCTCCCTTACTCACGAGAGATGATGATCGTTGATATTTCCCTGGACTGTGTGGTGTCTCAGAGACCACTATGGGGCACTCTCGTCAGGCTTCCGCGACCACTTTCCCTCATGTTTCCCTATTCACGAAGGGTGATGATAGTGCTAAGACGGTCCCTGTACGGTGTTGTTTCTGACGGATGTGTTTTGGGCCTTTTCGTTCTATTGCCGCCAGCCGTTTTGACATGATTTACCCAGGAAGCAAACATTTTGTTGGAAGCGGCTGTTGGACGAATTGTGTTTCTCAGTGCTGTATTCGACGTGTTTCACTCACGGTATAAAAGCACCTTGATTCCTGTTCC
>NW_023180751.1:397-566 GCF_002007445.2 Ailuropoda melanoleuca | reverse complement strand
TTAACCAGAGACGTAAAGGTCCTATATTCTAGAAACTATAAATCACTCTTGAAAGACATTGAGGAAGACACTAAAAGGTGGAAAAATATTCCATGCTCATGGATTGGAAGAATTAACATAGTTAAAAATTCCATGCTTCCCACAGCAATCTATACTTTCAATGCTATCC
>NW_023180751.1:0-164 GCF_002007445.2 Ailuropoda melanoleuca | reverse complement strand
ACCAATGGAACAGAATAGAGAACCCAGAAATGGACCCTTGGCTCTTTGGGCAACTAATCTTTGGTAAAGCAGGAAAAAACTTCTGGTGGAAAGAAGACAGTCTCTTCAATAAATGGTGCTGGGAAATTGGACAGCTACATGCAAAAGAATGAAACTTGACCACT
>NW_023180750.1:0-669 GCF_002007445.2 Ailuropoda melanoleuca | reverse complement strand
CACATCGGCCTTATAGAACGTGGACAAAAATCAAGGTGCTTTGTTACCGTGAGTGAAACACGAACAGCACACCACTGAGAAACAAAATTTTGCCACACCAGCCTCCAATATAATGTTTGCTTCATTTGTATATCCCATCAAAACTGCCGGTGGCAATGGAACGAAAATACCTAAACCATTTCTGTCAGAAACAACACTCTGCAGTGGCCGNCAGTGGCCGTCTTAGCACTATCATCATCCTTCGTGAATAGGGAAACATGAGGGAAAGTGTTCACGGAAGCCTGACGAGAGTGCCACATAGTGGTCTCTGAGACACCACACAATCCAGGGAAATATCAACGAACATCATCTCACTTAAATAAGGGAGTCTAAATGAAAACGTTCAAGAATTTCGAGGACTCAGCGCCCTTCTTATTGGTATTAAAGAAGAGCGTCAGGATAACACCTCCAGCTAACATCCGCATTTCCTTGGGACCCAGATTCCCCATTGGGTAAATGTGCCTTGGAAGCATCCAGCACTTAGGACCAAGAAACAAAGTGCGAAAGTAAAGCCCTTGAAGTCACATCGGTCTTATAGATCATGGAACAAAAAACAAGATGCTTTGTTACCGTGAGTGAAACATGATCAGCACAGCAGTGAGAAACAAAATTTGGCCAAACCAGCCTCCA
>NW_023180749.1:0-1598 GCF_002007445.2 Ailuropoda melanoleuca | reverse complement strand
GTGTGTGCATGTGTACGTGTGTGCATATGCATGCGTGCACACACCTGTGCACACATGTGCCCATGCGTGTAGGTTGCATGCATATGTGCATTCGTGCATGTGTGTATGCATATATGTGTATGTGGGGGGGGCGTGCACCTCCCCTGGCTTCCCGGGGAGGCTTCAGTTACACCCGCCCCCTCAGAACATCCTATTCTGACAGCCTGGAGGCCTGTTAGCCTCCTAGCAGACAAAGCGCTGAGGTGGGAGAGATTCAGAGAAGAGTCGCAGTCAAACACAGTAACAATAACACTCTTTGATGAATGTTCCCCATCAAACCTCCGGAGCATAAGTCTGAGAGTGTTAAGAAGGCAATTGTCGGGGTAAAAAACTGCCACTTATCCCTTTTAACCTATAGGCTCCATTTAGCCAATTAATCTTATTTTAAAAAGGACAAGCAAACAATTTAAGTTTATGTGGTTTTGGTTTTGATCATTTTTCTGCTGTTAACAGGCAGGGTCATTCTTCCTGATAATTAAGACTCTTATAGTCAATAAGCCCTCACTATTAAATGTAACTAATATTGATGGCCCACACAGCGCTTGCCATCTCCACTGCCTGCCACACGCTGTCCCTCTGTGCCCACGGTTCAAGCGCTGCTCCTCCACGCCTCCAGCCTCATTAAACACCGAGTCCTTATGAATCACAGGTTTGGGCTCCTGTGACCACTGGAGGAGCAAGGGGTCGCTGACGCACGGCGCTTCTGGTCACCTGGTCTCCGCTGGGAAGTGAGACGTGGAGGCGAGTTGTTTTAGTCAGACCCAGAACTATTTACAACAAAACAAAATAAAATCCTTTGAGCCCTGCTTCTTAATCTTCCGCCTTCCAATCTCTCTTCTTGCTTCCGCCATCTGACTTCTCAATATATAGGTGGTTGTAGGGGAGGAAAGTCCTCTCCTCTATCCTCTTAAGTTCAGTAACTGGGGGCCTGCGAGTTAAAACTGGCAACAGACACTCTGAGAGGAGAAAGGCATGCACACTTACTAATTTTCAGTTTTCGTGTATAGGGTATCACCCAAATAAGTGGGATTTGAGAGATTATATACCTTTTACTAGGGGATGGGAGGAGCACAGAGGCACATCTGGGAGAACAAATGACTGAGGTGAGTGGAGGACACTGATGGAAACACCAGTTACTTTTATTGAGAGATAAATGGGCCCTTAGGGAAACAGGTGTGAGAGAGATCGCCCAGAAGAGGAGATCGCAGCTGCCCCTGGGGTTGGGGATTAATAGCGATGGTTCTTTAGGGAAGCTTTCCTTTTAGGGAGACAAGGGACTTCAGGAACTCAAAAGCCTTTGACGCAAAATAATTCTTGGGTCAAAGTGGCATATTTTGGGGTGACACATCCTGACCCCCTTGATGGGCCCCATTCTCTGCTTCCGTATACACGAGGGTGCGCTGCCTCTAACCTCTTTGTCCGGCTTCCAGGTGCACTGGTGGGAGGCAGGAATCGTGGCTGGAGGGGGTGCTGGGTAGGTTGGGTCCATGCCTGGCAGCGAGATGTAGGGAACTGCTGGCGCGGGGGGAGGCGGGGTCTGCAGGGAAATGGTGACGTAG
>NW_023180748.1:468-626 GCF_002007445.2 Ailuropoda melanoleuca | reverse complement strand
GACTCAGCGCCCTTCTCATTGGTAATAATGCAGAGCGTCCAGGAAAACTCCTCCAGCGAACAGCAGCCTTTACACTGGGGTCCCCGATTCAACATTGGTTGTAGGGGCCTGGGGAGGATCCAGCCTTTAGAACCAAGAAACAAAGTGTGAGGGGAAAG
>NW_023180748.1:0-170 GCF_002007445.2 Ailuropoda melanoleuca | reverse complement strand
CTGACGAGAGTGCCCCATAGTGGTCTCTGAGACCCCACACAGTCCAGGGAAATATCAACGATTATCATTTCTCGTGAGTCAGGGAGCATGAATGAAAATGTTCAGGATTTTGGAGGATTCAGAGCCCTTCTCATTGGTAATAAAGCAGAGCGTCCAGGAAAACACCTCCA
>NW_023180747.1:0-1408 GCF_002007445.2 Ailuropoda melanoleuca | reverse complement strand
ATAATTAAGATTATAGTAGAAATAAATGGAGACTAGAAAAACAATGGAAAAAAATCAATGAAACTGAGGGGGTTTTTTTTAAGTAAAACAAAATTGACAAACTAGCTTGACTATGAAAAATTCAAATACAGGCGACTGAGTGGCTCATTCAATTAAGCATCCAACTCAGGTTTGGATCAGGTCATAATCTCAGGATGATGAGATTGAGCCCAATGTCCAGCTCCACACTGGGAATGGAGCCTGCTTAAGATCTCTCCCTGTCTCCCTCTCCCTCTGCTCCACCCTGCCACCACTCCTGTTCTCTCTCTCTCTCTCTCTCTCAAAAAAAATGACTAAATCAAATAAATACATTCAGAAATGAAAGAGATGACATTAAAATTCATGCCATAGAAATAAAATGATTATGAGACTACTACAAATAAATATATACTTATAAATCGGATAACCTGGAAGAAGTACATAAATTCCTAGGAACATATAATATACCCAAACTGAAGCATGAAGAAATAAATAATCTTAACATACCAGTAATTAGCAAGGATATTAAATCCATAAGGAGAAGCCTCCCAAGAAAGAAAAGCCCAAGACCAGAGGGCTTCACTGGTAAAATATACATACAATATTTAAAGAAAAATAAATGGCAATCATTCTCAAACACTTCTAAAAATGTGAAAGGGGAAAAAACAGTTCTAAACTTGTTTTATAAGTCCAGAATTGCTCTCTTACCAAAGTCAAAGATACCACCGTAAAAGGAACCTGCAGACCAATACCCTTGATTTACAAGAATGCAAAAATATTAAACAAACTACTAGCAAACTGAATTCAAGAGCATATTAAATGGATCATATACTATAACCAAGTGGGATTTAACCCTGGAATGCAAGGATGATTCAACATGCAACTATCTATCAATAGCATATACCACATTAACAGAAAAAAGGATAAAAATCATATGATCATGTTGCAACATATGGAAAAAGTATCTTACAATATTAATCCCCTTTTTTATAGAACTCTCAACAAACCAAGAATAAAAAGAAATTATCTCAATATAATAAAGGCCCTATATGACAACCCCACAGAAAACATCATACTCAACAGGTGAACAACTTCTTTATTCAACAAGCGAATAACTAAAAGACTTTCCTCTAACACTGGGAACAAAAAAAGATCACCTCTCACTATTTTTTTTTATTTTTTTAAATAATATTTTATTATGTTAGTCACCATACAGTACATCCTTANTAGTTTTTGATGTAAAGTTCCATGGTTCATTATTTGCATATAACACCCAGTGCACCATGCAATACGTGACCTCCTTAATACCCATCACCAGGCTATCCCATTCCCCCACCCCCCTCCCCTCTGAAGCCCTTAGTTTGTTTCCCAGAGTCCATAGTCTCTCATG
>NW_023180746.1:0-1922 GCF_002007445.2 Ailuropoda melanoleuca | reverse complement strand
TGTACAGCACTTTCTTTAGCTTCACGCAGTGAAGTTTCCAGCTTCTGAATTTTCTGTTTGAAAAAGCACACGTATATGAGGTGTGCCATGCAGGCAGAATCACAGTATACAAGTATAAGACAAAGATGGTCATACACAGGTATTAATGTTTCAGATTGCTTTAACAAAGGATGGGAGAGACACCAAATGTCACTCAATTTACCCATGTATTATTTTCTTTATTTAGAAGCTGATGATTTTTGTATTAAAAAAGACCCAAATTTTATGTTATAAGGTTTAGTGTTATTTAATTAACTAGTTAGTATGGTGCCTGTTTAAATTAATTAATTGTTTAAATTAATAGTTTAAATTAACACCACTTAAAAGAAATACACTTGTTAACTAACTCTTTAAGTAATGCATATAACTTACTCTTTATTTTTATTACCTAGTTTTTAAATTAAAACATGTAGGTATATAAGAAAATTCGAAGGCATATAATGAAGGGTAGGTTTCCCTGTCTCAGAACCCCAGCTGACCCTGCAGCAACCACTACTAAACTCTTTCAAGTATATCCTTCCAGAAATTTTCTATGCCTATCTGAGCATTTGTGAATATACAGTTACAAAAACAGTCAGTCATACATGCTACAGTCAGTCAGTAGAACATACTGAATATACAGTTCTGTTTTTTTTTTTTTTAACTTGGCAAATATATTTTCCAGATCTTTCCATTATCAACACATAGAGATCTCTCCACCTTTTTGTTTTCATGGATATGTATGTCCTGTTTCTTAGAGGTACTATAAATTAGTTAACCTATCAACTGCTAATGAACATGTATTTCCAGTCTTTTGCAAGTAAAAAAATACCTGAATTTAAATACCTGAATTTGTCTGTATTTATAAGATTATTCACCTACAAACATATATACAGGTTTTCCTAGAAAATGTCTGTTTCTTCTTGGCCCATCCAGAATTTATTTTTGTTTAAGTGAGTGAGGTAGAAACCCAGATTTATTTTTTCCAGGTGGCTAGCTGGTTGTCTGGAATCAAACATTAAGTAAATCATCTTTTCCCCACCGAGTAGGCTGTTACCATTATCAAACACTGAATATTTTCCTCCTTGAATGTACTGCTGAACTCTCTACTCTGGTCTACTGCTCTATTTGTGTCTTTCTGTATCATTACCAAACTGTTCTATGCTAATTTGTCATAATTACCAAAGCAATGGCATATAATAATTATCTGATAGGGTATTTTCTGGGATTACTGAAGACGGAATTTCCTCCTGCTTCTTTATTGCTTTGGTTGATGGGTTCAATATTTCTGCTATTTTTGTCTCCACCAGTTATTGAGGTCTGTAGGGATTAGCAAATCAATAAACTGTACTAGTGATCTTCTAGTTTCCACTGGTAAATTGATTATTAAACTAGTGGTTGATGTTTTAAGTATTTATTTTGGTAAAAATGATAAATTACGATTTACTCTTGGGTTCTTTACTAAGTTATTTTGTGAGCTAACAAAATAAAATAGCATGTTTACTTCACAGATTCCCAAGTAAGGCTAGTTATTAAATTAACTGAATCATTCAAATAATGTATTGATTCTTGGCTACAGGTTTATCTGCATAAAGACATCTGTTATATATATATTTTTAAAGATTTTATTTATTTATTCAACAGAGATAGAAACAGCCAGCGAGAGAGGGAACACAAGCAGGGGGAGTGGGAGAGGAAGAAGCAGGCTCATAGNAGAGGAAGAAGCAGGCTCATAGCTGAAGAGCCTGATGTGGGGCTCGATCCCAGAACGCCAGGATCACGCCCTGAGGCGAAGGCAGACGCTTAACCGCTGGGCCACCCAGGTGCCCCGATATCTGTTATATTTTTAGCCTCTTCCATTTTAATTTTGATATAACATTAACCAATATTAAAGACTTTGATGA
>NW_023180745.1:0-1299 GCF_002007445.2 Ailuropoda melanoleuca | reverse complement strand
ACAAATGTTGGAGAGAATGTGGAGAAAGGGGATCCCTCTTACACTGTTGGTGGACTCTATTTCTTTTATGCTACATCCAGTTTATCAGGAAATTCTGTTGGTTCTCCCTTCAATATGTATTCCAAATTCAACCATGTTTATTCATATTTGGACCTATTTTCTCATTCCAAGCCACTGTTNAGCCACTGTCATCTTTCACCTGAATGATTGCAATTCCCTCATACCTACCTCCTTCCTTTTATATTGGCATCCTTTTCTCTTATATTCTATTGTCAACACAGTACTCAGAAAAATCCTTTAAGCCCATAAGTCAGATGATAGCCACTCCTCTACTCAATATTTTACAATGACACTTCATGCCTCTCAGGTTAAATGCTTAAACATTCCAAATTACTAAAAATCAAGTAATTATTTGCCCTGTTATTATTCTGATCTCCTTGCTTACAACTAAACCCTCAGTGACTCCTCTTGTTACTCTGGCATGTCTCTGTTCCTCTTACTGGTCAGTTATGTTCTTGCTGTAGGATTTTATATGGGCTATTCTCTCAGCCTGGAATATGTTCTTCCAGTCATCTGCATGAGTAACTCACTTTATGTTCATAGATGGGGAGAACCTCTATTTTCGATAGTATTGCCCTCAGGCGTGGGCAAGTAAACCTTCTGTTATTCACTCTACACTTGGAAGTGTCTTCCGTGAAGTTTTCTAGTTCCCCACTGTCTGGGACTGGGAAGTGCCTTCTGGTGGGGTACTCAGCTTGGACTTGATTGCATGGATCTCATCCTTGTTTCCTCCTTTGGGGAGCTCTTTGATCTCCATGCTCCTTATGGGATCAACCAAATGTTCTAGAAGCTCTGGATTCTCCACCTATAAAGTATACCAGGTTCTATGCCTAGAACCTTGGTTCCAAGAGGGCAGTGTGTCAAGAAGAGGCATTATTCCAACATACAAAGGTTCTGGAGAGAACAAGAAGAGATGGGTTCTATCTGAACAGAAAGACAGATGCTTAGACACCAGGAAGTATCTTTCTGTTTCTAATTGGGCAATAAGCAAATATAAAAGTACCTCCTCAGTACCTGCAATTCTAGAACTTCATCAATAATTCACTATATCTCACACTGAGTATTCACTTAGGAAGAGGTCCTATAAAAATATTTGGCTGTCTCTGTCCACCCTAGATGAGGTCCTGATTTTAGAGACACCAATTTCTTTTTTTTTTTATTAATTTTTTATGTAAAGTTCGATGATTCATTACTTGCATATAACACCCAGTGCACCATGCAATACGTGCCCTCCTTACT
>NW_023180744.1:0-665 GCF_002007445.2 Ailuropoda melanoleuca | reverse complement strand
ATGCATATTCTCAGACCACAACGCTCTGAAATTGGAACTCAACCACAAGGAAAAACCTGGAAGACTCAAACTCTTGGAGACTAAGAACCATCCTGCTCAAGAATGATTCGATAAAACAGGAAATCAAAAAAACAATTGAAACAATTTATGGAGACCAATGAGAATGAAAACACAACAGTCCAAAACCTATGGGATACTGCAAAGGCAGTCCTAAGGGGGAAATACATAGCCATCCAAGCCTCACTCAAAAGAAGAGAAAAATCTAAAATGCAATTTCCATATTCTCACCTCAAGAAGCTGGAACAGCAACAGAGGGACAGGCCTAACCCACTCACGAAGAAGCAGTAGACCAAAATTAGAGCAGAAATCAATGAATTACAAAAGAGAAGTGCAATAGAGCAAATCAACAGGACTAGAAGTTGGTTCTTTGAGAGAAACCATAGAATTGGCAAACCACTGGCAAGACTTATCCAAAGCAAAGAGAAAGGACCGAAATTATTAAAATTATGAGTGAAAAGGGAGAGGTCGCGACCAACAACATTGAAATTGGAAGGATTATTAGAAATTTTTATCAACAGCTATATGCCAAAAACAAAGCAATCTGGAAGAGATGGAGGCCTTCCTGGAAACGTATAAACTACCAAGACTGAAACAGGAAGAAATAG
>NW_023180743.1:0-1292 GCF_002007445.2 Ailuropoda melanoleuca | reverse complement strand
AAGAACCAGAGCATGCAAAGACAAAACAACCCCTCCCCCCATACACACACACACACACACACACACACACACACACAAAAGGTTATCCCATACACGAGTGAACACCCTAGAGAGTCTGGTAGTCTATTGTCTCCACCTCTCCTCTCCCTGCTTTTTTTCCATCTTTTTCTGGAGTAACTTCAAAGTAGGGGCCTCGGACCAGCAGCGTTGCATCACCTGGGAGCTCATCAAAAATGCATGCATGAGGATTGGAGTTAAGATGGCGGAGGAGTAGGGGACCCGTTTTTCAGCTGGTCCCCTGAGTTGACCTGGATAGCTACCAGACCAGCAGGAACATCCACGGAATCAGCCTGAGACGCAGGAAGATACATCTGGATCTCTACAAATGAACATCTCCAGCGCTGAGTATTGAGGTAGGAAGCGGGGAGCCGTGAAACTGCACACAGATATCGGAAGATAAACAGAAGGGGAAGGGAGCTGCCGTGTCAGGGCCCCGGGAAACAGTAGCCACCTGCACGGGGGAGCAGGCGGACCGCGGACCCACACCCTTGAGACAGCAGACTGAGACCGTAAGCCAGGGGCGCACGCTACCAAAAATCTCACGGAGCTCCGGAACTCCGGTATGCTCACTGGATCCAGACTGAGACTGGGAGCTCCGGGAGCGTGTGTGGGGCCGCTGGCGGCTGGCGGGCCACCTGCACGGCAGAGCAGGCGGACTCGTGGACGGCACCCGCGAGACAGCAGACTGAGACTTGGAGCTCCGGGAGCATGTGGGGCGGCTGGTGACTGGCAGCTGGTGGGGTTAGAAACACAAAGGACAGAGACGCGCTGGCCCTGTAAGTGAGGGCTGGGACACTGGGTGTGGGGCACACAGCCCGGGATACTGCAGGGTTGAGCAGCACCAACAGAAACAGAGTTAAAGTGGCCAGAACATCAGTGGAGAACGGGCCGCAATCCCTCTGTTCTGTGACAGAGGCTGAATTTCGGCCGCTACTGCTCTGACTCTCAGAAGAGGCACAGCAGACAGCCAGGGAAAGCCGCCAGAGAACAAAAGCCCAGAAATACCAGCTCACAGGGTGCCCATCACCATCCCCCCTCCCAGGGGACACGGANGGAGACTCTACCCAAACAGGGTTTCCTGAGTACCGGTGTGGCAGGCCCCTCCCCCAGAAGGCAGGCTGAAAAATCAAGAAGCCCACAAACCTGAGCACCTGAGTGGCGCAGTCATTAAGCGCCTGTCTTCGGATTCGGGTGTGAAAACAACGTTCCGGAAAGGAGTCCCTCATCGGGCT
>NW_023180742.1:280-579 GCF_002007445.2 Ailuropoda melanoleuca | reverse complement strand
TCTTGAGAATGTTCCATGGGCATTAGAATAGAATAAGTATTCTTTGGTTCTGGGGTGTAGTGTTCTATATAAACCTATGAGGTCCAACTCGTCGAGTATGGCATTCAAAGCTCTTGTTTCTCTGTTGGTTTTCTGCTCCGGTGCTCTGTCTGTTGCTGATAGTGGAGTGTTGAGGTCCCCTACCATTAACGTATTTTAATCTATATGTCTCTTTATTCTGGTTAAGAGTTGGCTTGTGTATCTTGCTGCTCCCCTGTTGGGGGCATATATATTTATAATTGTCATATCCACTTGTTGGA
>NW_023180742.1:0-190 GCF_002007445.2 Ailuropoda melanoleuca | reverse complement strand
GGGCATATATATTTATAATTGTCATATCCACTTGTTGGATACATCCTTTAAGAATAATATAGTGCCCTTCTGTGTCTCTAACTATAGTCTTTAGTTTAGTTTAAAATCCAATCTGTCTAATATGAGAATTGCTACCCTAGCTTTCTTTTGAGGTCCATTGGCATGAAAGATGGTATTCCATCCCTTTACT
>NW_023180741.1:288-515 GCF_002007445.2 Ailuropoda melanoleuca | reverse complement strand
CCCCTCGCAGGGGACACGGAGACTCTACCCAAACAGGGTTGCCTGAGTATCGGCGCGGCAGGCCCCTCCCCGGGAAGGCAGGCTGAAAAATCAAGAAGCCCACATCCCAGGGTGCCTGGGTGGCTCAGTCATTAAGCACCTGTCTTCGGCTCAGGGCGTGATCCCAGCATTCCGGAAAGGAGTCCCTCATCGGGCTCCTCTGCTGGGAGCCTGCTTCTTCCTCTCCC
>NW_023180741.1:0-165 GCF_002007445.2 Ailuropoda melanoleuca | reverse complement strand
CACAGCCTGGGTCCTGGTCAATAATTTGGGCTCTGGACAACCCTGCAACCTCTCCTCATCAGAATGATGAGAAGAAGTCCCCCTCAGCAAAGACAAGACAATGAGTCTGTGGCCTCTGCCAAAGAAATAATGGATATGGATGTAACCAAATTATCAGAAATGGAA
>NW_023180740.1:561-1166 GCF_002007445.2 Ailuropoda melanoleuca | reverse complement strand
TCCACGATTTAGCTATTGTGGACAATGCTGCTATGAACATTGGGGTACATATGGCCCTTCTCTTCACTATATCTGTATCTTTGGGGTAAACACCCAGCAACGGCTGGGTCATAGGGTAGCTCAATTTTCAACTTTTTAAGGGACCTCCACACTGTTTTCAGAGTGGCTGTACCAACTGGCATTCCCACCAACAATGTAGGAGGGATCCCCTTTCTCCACATCCTCTCCAACAATTGTTGTTTCTTGCCTATTTTTGCCATTCTAACTGGCGTAAGGTGGTATCTCAGTGTGGTTTTGATTTGAATTTCCTTGATGGCTAATGATTTTGAACATTTTTTCATGTGTCTGTTAGCCATTTGTATGTCTTCANTCATGTGTCTGTTAGCCATTTGTATGTCTTCATTGGAAAAGTGTCTGTTCATATCTTCTGCCCATTTTATGATTTGTTTATTTGTTTCTTGCGTATTGAATTTGAGAAGCTCTTTGTAGATCTTGGATACCAGTCCTTTATCTGTAGTGCCCTTTGCAAATAAATTCTCCCATTCCGTGGGCTGCCTCTTAGTTTTTTTGACTGTTTCCTTGGCTGTGCAGAAGCTTTTTATCCT
>NW_023180740.1:0-164 GCF_002007445.2 Ailuropoda melanoleuca | reverse complement strand
ATGGTGTGAGAGAGTGGTCAAGTTTCATTCTTTTGCATGTAGCTGTCCAATTTTCCCAGCACCATTTACTGAAAAGACTGTCTTTTTTCCACTGGATGGGGTTTTCAATCTAACTGCATATTCAAATTACCTCATGAGCTTTTCCAAAATACCAGCCTAAGGCT
>NW_023180739.1:0-1135 GCF_002007445.2 Ailuropoda melanoleuca | reverse complement strand
CCGGAGTGCTCACTGGAACTAGACTGAAACCGGGACCTCGGGAGTGCTCGCGTGACTAGACTGAAAACTGGTGCTCTGAAGCAAGTGCGAACCACACTGAAACAGGGAGCTCAGGAGTGTGTGCGGGAACTGGAGGCAGCTGGTGGTGTTAGAAACACAAAGGAAAGAGACGTGCCAGCCCTGGAAGTGAGGGCTGGGAGAGTGGCTGTGGGNAGAGCAGACTGAGACTATGAGCCTGGGAATGCCCAGGTGACCAGACTGAAAACCAGAGCTCCGGAGTGCTCACTGGAACTAGACTGAAACCGGGACCTCGGGAGTGCTCGCGTGACTAGACTGAAAACTGGTGCTCTGAAGCAAGTGCGAACCACACTGAAACAGGGAGCTCAGGAGTGTGTGCGGGAACTGGAGGCAGCTGGTGGTGTTAGAAACACAAAGGAAAGAGACGTGCCAGCCCTGGAAGTGAGGGCTGGGAGAGTGGCTGTGGGGCACACAACCTGGGACACTGCAGGGTTTTTAGCAGCACCAACAGAAACAGAGTTAAAGTGGCCAAGAGAGCTCAGTGGAGAGTGGACTGTGATCTCTCTGTTGTGAGACAGAGGCTAGGATATGGCCACTGCTGCTCTGACTCTCATAAGAGTCACAGAAAACTGTGAGGGAAAGCCACCAGAGAACAAAAGCCTGGAAATACCAGCTCACATTGTGCCCATCCCCATTCCCCCTCACAGGGGATGGGGCAACTCTACTCAAACAGAGTTGCCTGAATATCAGCGCAGCAGGCCCCTCCCCCAGAAGGCAGGCTGAAAAATCAAGAAGCCCACATCCTTAAGATCCTTATAAAACAAGTGCACACTGCCTGGGTCCTGGTCAATAATTTGGTTCTGGGCAACCCCGCAACATCTCCTCATCAGAATGACGAGGAGGAGAAATCCCCCCCAGCAAAGAAAAGATAATGAGTCTGGCCTCTGCCACAGAACTGATGGATATGGATATAACCAAATTGTCAGAAATGGAGCTCAGAGTAACAATGGTCAAGATGATGTGTAGTCTTGAAAAAAATATTAATAAGAATATTAACGAGAATATAGAATCTCTAAGGGTGGAAATGAAAGCGAATCTGGCAGAAATTAAAAATGCT
>NW_023180738.1:0-1585 GCF_002007445.2 Ailuropoda melanoleuca | reverse complement strand
TACTCTCAAGAACACATATACCAGGGAACAGGAATCTTGGTGGACATCCTACAGGTGATCTGCCTACCATACCACCCAAGCCTAGATTACCAAAGACCCCTGCTACATGTCTCCAGCACTTCAATATTAGGATGTGACATGGGAGTCTTTTTTTGGAAAGTTCAGTCCCTACCAGTAACTAGCTGTGTGAGCTTGTGCAACCTTCTGGCTTCCTTTCCTACATTAACAGTGAAATCCCACCCCCCCCGCCCCGCCACATACAATGTTGCTGTGCCGATGATAGGACAAGAAGTGCACGCATGGGCATACTGCAGGCGCTTTGTAATCAGTGTTTCCTTTCTTCAGAGAAGAGACCATCTTTGTGGTTCTTTTAATGCCACTCTCTGCCCCACCCTACCTCCAGGGTCCACCCTGGCAGGGAGCACAGAGCAGGTCCTTATAGAAATGTTTGTTTTCACATCATTAGACTCACTTGATCCTCAAGAAGACCCCCTGCATAGGTGGACATTGTGGCCCCAAGTGCTGTTCCTGATAGTCCCGCCTCCCATCTCCCAGACACAGGATGGATTACACTCCTTCACCCCCTTTCAAGGTCAGTGTGGCCACGTGACTTGCTTTGGCCAGTGGAGGGTGAGCAGAAGTGTACACCAGCCACTTCAGGTGCACGCTTTAAGAGCCAGTGCACAATTTACCACATCTCACTTTTGTCCTAGTACCAGCAGCCAGCAATTCTCAACAATGCCCATTCTCCATCAGATTGACTATGATCAGTAGCGGTCACAAATATGAGAGAAAAAAATTAAACCTTTGGTGTTTTAAGCCATGGAGATTTGAAGTTGTTGGTTACTGCATTCTAGCCTGATACAGTGGGACAGACTTTATTCTCATTTGAAGGATCAGGGGGAGTAGCTTGTCCACAGTCACACAGAGCATACCTGGGACCAAGGACAAGGCTTTACCTGAGGGAGCATTTTGATTCTTTCCTGGGGAGAGAGAGAGCAGAGATGACTGGAGCCCTGCACATACTCTCCCTGGTGCCTCGAGAAGTGAGTCCCCACTTCCTGCAACAGGTGTTTACATCACCAGGGCCAGGAGATTGATTCTCTGCTCAGAGCAAGTCAGTGGCAGCCTGGGGAGTGGAGAGGGTGGAGTTCTGGAAGCTGTGCTCTCAGGAGGACCAGGTGTTCTAGACTCAACTCCACAACAGATGGAAGCCTCATCTCTCTGTCCTGTGTGTCCCTCTACATCTCAGGACGCATATGTCTCCTGTCTCAGGAATTTATTTCCTTCACTAGTAAATTTAACTCCTGGAAAGATTGTGATACTCATTCATTTAAGATGTGCTTGAGCAATGAGACCAGGAACAGAGGCTACTAAGTTACACAGCATTACTGTGGCAATAGTTGCCTGATACACTCGTTTCTCCAATAGCTGTTCTTTCCTTTTCCTTTGGACACAGAAACCTGGTTTTAGTCTGGGCAGTAGTGTGCCTGGGGAAAAGATTACATTTCTCAGCTTTCCTTGGTCTGCTGGATGGGATTCTTAGAAAAGGTCCCTAAGAGATGGGTCAGAGAGCTCCTCTGAG
>NW_023180737.1:0-2751 GCF_002007445.2 Ailuropoda melanoleuca | reverse complement strand
CTATGGTGGCGTAAGCTGCTCGTCATTATGTCTCTCCTGCTGGTGTTTCTTCTGTATTGATGAAGGTTATCGCATTAACCTTGACTTTAAATGCACAAGTCCTGACAACCTCTTAGACATCAGCCCGGTCTGGTGATTAGAAGGCGGAGATGATCTGTATTATCCCTGTCTTGCTCTTATGTTATTTAGAGATTAGCAAATTGATCTTCAGTTAATGTAATAACAAGGAAGGTTGGGTTCTAATTAGTGTGTAATAACTTTAGAGATGATAATATGTGAAAGCTCAAGAAAAATTTCCTTGCATTATTAGTTATTCATCAATACCTGATCTACAGGGGAGATTATTGAGTTAGAGAAATTAATCTTCAAGGTTCTAAGCCTAATTTATCCCACACATGTTAAAATAGACTTTAATAAAATGGTAACATGAATTTTTATTATTAAAAGTCTGTTGACATGGATTTTTTTATCAAATCCACAAAAGTAAATATTAGATACTGATTTCAGATTAATAGGAGTGTGCCTAGGAAAGTGGACAAATCTTTAAGAATAGATTTTTGGGCAATTTCCGTAAACCATTATTTTAGTGAGACGGAAGTACAGGTGAGCCCCTGTCCTTAAGACAGTTACCTGGTATAAAGAAATCTAGTGGGAATGCAGAAATCCCTTTTATATTTCTGATTATACAGTGAATCTAGGGTATACAATGTTTCAGCATATTATCCAATGTAAAATATATAGTCAACTATGTTTACTACATATTTGATCAAACTTACTGTAGAATGTAGGAATAGATAATACCTTTCTTCTACAACTCATAAGGATTCACACTGCCATTCAGATCAAGTTCAAATCATATTCGAACATGTGATCTTTCACAGTAGTGTAACCTTACCATTACTTTTGAAAGTTTTTCTTTTTCTCATACATTAGTCTGTTTCTTTACTCTCACCCAATATACAATATGCATTTTCTCATCTCTAAATTTTCTGGACATTTTATGTTTGTTCTTCTGATGATCTGAATTTTGCTCTTCCTAAGCTGACCACTCCTTGAAGTTCGGGTAAACCCAACTCCATCATGAGACTTCCTCAGATGGTTGTAACGTGTATTACGTCTCCTTTCCATCCTAATGACCATCCAGAACACATATGCTTGAATTGAGCATTGGGACATTTCCTTCTTAGCTTTTGCTTTCAAATCCACTTATATTATCATGTATTTTCTTATATATCTTCTTATTTTAGATGTAAATCTATTTTTGCTGCAACATTATTGATTCAGTGCTCAAATACTGCATTTCTAACTCAATAACTAACAGAGGTAAGAATCTGCCATCTTTTTATTCTACACTCCTGGCAGAATAGTACAAAATTAGGTATATATTATACTCTTAATAAATGATTGTTGAATTAAATGGAACAGAAAAATAAAATACCACTTTTTAATTATTTGTTTTAGTGTTTTACCTAATGATTTTATTTTATAAACTTTTTCTATGGCATAATCTTTTTGACTATTTAATAAATAATCACTAAGTTTTTTAATTTCTTGTTGGTGGGGAGACTCCAAATCTTATTTTATCCCCAATTAAAATATAAAAATGTGTTAGTCTTAGGAATTAATTTGTTTATAAAATCAGTAGCTACCATATTGATCATGTATTATTTATTGGAACTTTCTTTTCTTTAAATCACAAATACCCTGCAATTACTCAACATAACAATAAGGTTATTAATAGATTAAAAAAACCAAACATGTTTATTGTTACAGATAGTAAGCGACAGAAATAAAATTTGATCCAGATAAGTCCTAAATGCTTTGTCCAAAACTGTTTTATTAAAAAAAATTATTTCCATTCTTAATTTTTAAAAACTATCCTTGTTATGTCTGTTAATTTTAGATCATTCTGGAAAGGAAAAAAAAAACTCTATAATTCATAGAAACNAAAATTATTTCCATTCTTAATTTTTAAAAACTATCCTTGTTATGTCTGTTAATTTTAGATCATTCTGGAAAGGAAAAAAAACCTCTATAATTCATAGAAAATTTTAATTTAAAAGCACNTTTTAATTTAAAAGCACAAGTTAAAATTTGGTCATATAAAAAAATTTTCTCTATGTAAGAAAAGAATGGCTTTGTCCAAAACAGAACTCAAAGCAGCATAATGAAAAACTCTAAAGCTATTTACTTTACTCACTGAGTTCCCTCATTATCTTTACTGGTCCAATTAGACACATATTATGTTACACGTCACTACTGAAAAAGCACAGATGTGGTTGTTATCTATTTATCATGGATCTACATTTGCATAAAATTTTTATTGTCTTCTAGCAACAATGTTTTTATTGTTCTCTAGAACTCTGTCTTATTTGTTAAAATAATAATGATTTTATGGAATTATTCCATTAAACTTAAATTATTTTTGTATAGTATCCATACAGATTTTGTTTTAAACAAGTTGCCTTAAATATTCTGAGAAAACCTCAACGTTTTACCCTATGTAATATTTAAGTAATATCTAGTTTAAGAAAATTAAATAATATAAAAACCATGGTAAAATATAGAGTTTAAACCTCTCTATTTTGCATCACCAGTTTCAATTCTATAAGTGCCCTGTTGGTTATTAACTTGCCTCTCCTATAGCCTTTAACTCACCCAAGAGAGAAATTCATTTTGCCCAGCAGCAAATGATAATATTAAAAAGAACCTTTAACATTCACGTCGTAGCACTTCACTTTGGCAGTATAT